>NC_056726.1:887131879-887191992 GCF_019279795.1 Protopterus annectens | reverse complement strand
CAGATAATAATACGTAAGTTTGTACCTACCATAAATGTAGATGTTCGAGTGTATACCCTGCTGCAGTCCAGGTTACCCTCCCCCCATCTCCTCTGACCTAATTAAAACCTTTCTATGAATTAAAATCTGATACTACCTTTGTGGTGTATTTGCTTATAGCTGGAGGGATGTTTTGTTTGTGCTAAACTTTTATTATTGGTACTATCTACTGACCATCATCTTGGGGGGGCACCTCACATCTGGGGCAAGAAAAACTGAAGAAAATGGCGTCGGATGCCTCCTATATACCCCTGGCGCACTGACATCAGGGAAAAAGCGACAGCAACCGACGCCGGACCAAGACTTTGGAATTCAGGCCGACTGCGGGACCGCCTGACAACAGGATAACCCAAGCGTGATGACGGCAGCAGGGTATACACTCGAACATCTACATTTATGGTAGGTACAAAACTGTACTTTCTGAAGAGTTTATTCCTTGAGCCACCCGAGAAAGAAGGTGCTGGGGACGCTGTCCCACCAAGCAAGAGTGAAGGCGAGATAGGGACAACATAACATAAAGAAGTTATGTACTCACCATAACGTTTCATGTTTGTTGTCCATGATTTTGCCTTCTTTCTTGCATCCCTCCCCCCTTTCCCCTACCTGGAGGTTGAGAGGAATTATTTAGTGTTTGGCTATATGTGCTATGATTCCCTTCCTGCCTCATGAATTGGATAGGCTTAGGATCTTTACTGGTACTGATTAGTGTATGTGTGTGTGTGTGTGTGTGTGTGTGTGTGTGTGTGTGTGTGTGTGTGTGTGTGTGTGTGTGTGTGTGTATGTATATATATATATATATATATATATATATATATATATATAACATTTCACCAAAACTCATATCACCGAACACAAATCACCGAAATCGCAATTCACCAAACACAATTCACCGAAACACATTTCACCGAAAATAGTATATGGCCTTGTCCCCACTGTAGTTCGACCCTGGAATTGGTATATATAGTAGGGGGTGTGGGGGACACCGTCCCCCCACATTGGGGGGGTGGGGGTCAGAGCCCCCCCACATATTTCAAGTGTATATCATGTTTGGATAAGAGTAATAGATTGCAATTGCAAGTATGCATGTATATATTGTAACACATTTAAAATATGTGGGGGGCTATGCTGCCCACACCCCCTACTATATATACCAACTCCAGGGTCTCACTACAGCGGAGACAATGCCATATACCATTTTCGTTGAAATGTGTTTCGGTGAATTGTGTTTTTGGTGAATTGAGCTTTCTGTGAAAAGTGCACACTAATTTAACTTTTGGTGAAATATGCATTTGGTGAAATGTCCTAGATCCACACACACACACACACATATATATATATATATATATGTTTAGTCTAGTGTAGTGGGTTATCACAAACGAGATCTGGGTAACTCTCGCTAGGTATGTTGGGATAAGGTGTAGGATACGGCCGGCTCCGAACCCACCAAGCAAGAAAGAAGGCGAGATCGTGGACAACAAACATGGAATGTTATGGTGAGTACATAACTTCTTTTTTTAGACTATTCGAGAGGCATTTTGGAGTTATCTGGGTCCATTGAGGCTGTCTTATTGGCTTTAGTGAGTACAGCCAATATATGCTCCCTAGTTATAACTGGAGGTGTTAGGTTTGAGGGTATTTTTGAGGGGATGGTTGGGGGTAAGAGGGAAGTAAAGTTGGAAATGAATTTGTCTGCTAACAGGTTTGCTGTACTGATAGGCTCAGTGAATATGGCACAGTTAATCATCAGTTCAGCACATTGCTGTATGTTGCCCTTAAGGTTTCTGGCATAGCTGTAGAAGGCCTTATGGTTATCCGTCACCTGGGAGTCTGTATTACCCTCAAAGTTGGGTTTGCTTGACCTAATTAGCCCTCTTAGTTACCTGTTTACTTTGATGAGAAAGTTTTCATCTTTATAGAAATTGCCTTTCCTGATTTTTTTCCTTTTTTTTTTCCTTTAGTTGTATATCTTGTTAATTTGAGATGCCACAAGGGTGGTTTGTTTCTAGGGCTACTCGTGGGCTTACTTCTGGTAGGTACAGTAGCCTCAATGCAGCCATTGACATGATTGTACAGAGTTTCTAAGAGCTGTTCAGCGTAGGCTGCTGTGCTCTGTGGGTTTGGAGGGGCATTGAGTTTTGATAATACATAACTTAATAAAAGGTAATTTGCCTTGGAATAGTTCCTAACTGTTACTGGTTTTAATGGGATTGCAGAGTTGATTTTGATTTTGAAAGAGACAGCTTTATGGTCGGACCTTACCGTGGAGGATGAGACATTTGAGGGGAGGTGCAGCAGTCTCCCATATTTGCAAGCACAAGGTCCAGTATGTTTGAGCCTTTAGATGGGGTATTCATTATTTGGTCAAGGATGTTTCTATTTACGAAGTCCAGGAATATGTGTGCCTATAGATTTGAGGCTGTGTGTTTTCTCAGTCTATACAGGGGTAATTAAAATCTCCCATGAGTAGGATATTAGGTTGGATGGTAAGTAGCTACAGTAGGCCCAACTATGCATTGTGAACTTCCTCGGACATGGAGAGTGACCTATAGCTGGCTAGGATATGGTGCAGGATTTTGTCTGTGGTGATCTGTACATGAAGGAACTCCACATCATCCTGTTTGACCAACCTAGAGGTGTGCTTGTTGTTGATGTATATTGATACAACACACCTTTAGCGCTTGTCTGTGCCACTACTGGTCTGAAAGCCTGGAAGCCATTGAAGTCTTGCATTTCCAGGGTACATTCTGCTGCTTTAAACCATGTCATGGTAACTGCACAGATGTCTGCATTCTCGACTGTGAGGAGGGCTTGGAAGAAGTGTGTTTAGGCTCCTGGCAAACACCTTGAGGTTCAGTTGAGTTGATTTTGCTATATCAGTAGGTTTGTCAATTTGGCATTGCCTAAAAAAAGGCACTATGAGGTGGATAAAGTTTTAGCCAGTATTTGAAAGCCCAGAGAAGAGATGTGCAGACCATCCTTGGCAAAACAGTGTGGTCTGTTAATTGTGTCTTCCCAAGCTGACAGATATTAGATCCTCTTAGAATGACACCAGAAAAGACAGCCAGTTGTTGAAATCAGTCATTTTTTGCAAATATTGTGGCATCATCCTTGGTGATGGTAATGTGCTGCTCAGTGCTAGGCTTATACCAGCCTGAGGCATATGGTCTGAAAGCTCCACAGTGTATCTCTTCATGTAGTCCAGGGAGGTACATCTCCGGTCATTTACACCTATGTGGACTGTGATGGAATCATACTGGTACCTGTGACGTAATGACTTGAGTGTCTGTGTGATTTGGTGGATTCTGTATATAGACAAGCAACTAACAGTTATCTTCTCATTGTTAAGCCTGGTTAGAGGGGCATCAGTATAGCTTACAATGGAGTCCCATATGACCAGAGTCCTGGGAAATGTGTATGCTTGCCTTAGGTTCTTAGTGTTTGGGGCTGTGAGAGTGACAGTATGTGTGGTGGTGGGTGTTTTTTTCTGAGTGTCTTTGGGCTTGCTAAGGAATAGCTTTGACAATGGGTGATCTAGACAGTCTTTGTTGTTTAGGAAGATTGCTTTTAAGTGCTTCAGCATACATTAGTCTATTTGTGTGTTGTGTACTATGTGGGGGTTTGTTTCTAAGCCTAGTCCTGGAATTGGGTATAGTGTGCATGGTTTAGATAACCTGATGTGCACTTGCATGCTAGAGTTCAGCCTCCAATGTCATTGTATAAGTACTCCTCCCGCATAATGTCAGCTTCTTTAAGGATTAAGTGATTGTCAGCAAACATTGAGACAATTGCCACATTGTCTCAAGATGGCCATATCCACCAAGCTTGTTACAGAAAAGTTAAAAAATTACATACCCATACAGTCCAGTCCTTTGATTTGGGAGCTACAAGGGGGTGGTGTATTAGGTTTAGAAGGCTATTTTAGGGTGCTTTATTGGAGAAGGCATGCTAAACAGTACTAAATTCTAGTAACTAACGCTTACACAATACTGAATTCAGCTAAATCTGTAGGTATTTCCACTTGACTTACTCTTGACTTGCAATTAGCTGCTCATAGTTTGTTGCCACACAAGATATTTGTGCTATATTGCTGCTTTGCAGGGTACAGTTCTATGAGCTGTTCTTTCTAGGTGATTGCTACTGTACAGGGCACTGCTAACACACGCAAGTGTGCAGAATTTATAGTAGCACAGAAAAAAACAGTAAACAAGCTAATGAGCCCTCTGGCCAATGAAATGACTCCACTATGAGTTCTTTTGTGTATTTCCCAATTCAGATAGACCAGGCAAACACCATTTACCACAAGATGAATAAACCTAGTCCTCCTAATGTAAAAACATAGTAGAAGAGGCCCAGTGCCTGTCGGGCGCTAGGATCCGCCACATAACACAAGCACTCAGGTCACTCTAAGGCAAGTACAAATATGACTCAGTCATTGTCCATGCTGGTGTGAATGACCTGAGACATACCTCCCTGGACTACATGAAAAGAGACATAGAGGAGCTCTCTGTGCATGTAGCCCAGGCCGGTATGGCCCTCACCTTGAGTAGCATCTTACCCTCACCAAGAATGATGCCACAATATGAAGACAAGATGATCAATTTCAACAATTGGCTTAAGTATTGGTGTCATTCAAAGGGGATCCAATGCCTGTCAGCCTGGGATGACATGCTCGACAAGCCACGATGCTTCATTAGGGACGGCTTGCACCTGTCACCCCTGGGCTTTCGGATATTGGCAAAGGCTCTTGCCACCCCCAAAGTGCCTTTTTTAGGCAAGGCTCAAAAGACAAACTCACCTCCATAGGTATCACAAGGGATAAGAAACTGAGTAATGCTACTCAACGCCAGAAGTCTAAACCTCAAGATGCACGCACTCGAAACTCCCCTTAGCATGGAGAACATCGATATCTGTGCAGTAACAGAAACCTGGTTCAAGGCTCCCGAGAGCACCCCAGCACTACCAGGTTATACCTCATACCATGCTTTTCGACCCCCAAAACTTGGACCGAACCACAAAAGGAGGGGGGAGTATCAATATTCGTCAAAGATACCCACACCTCCAGGTTGGTGGCACAGCACAAAGCATCAGAGACTATCCATGTGCAACTAACAGTGGGTAAAACTGCCTTCCAGTTTATAGCCTGCTACAGACCACCCTCCCAAACCCAGGAACCCCACTCGGCCTTCCTGAGAACACTGGAAAATATGAAGGTCTCTCCAAACACCATTATATTGGGCAACTTCAACTACCCAAACATAGACTGGGAGCATTACTCTAGCTCCAACACCCTAGCCCAAAGATTCCTAGAATTTATAAACTCAAATGTTATGGAACAACTTGTTACCACTCCCACAAGAGGGGAAAACATACTGGACCTGATCATCACCAACATGGAGGGCTCTGTGCTCCAGACCAGAAGTGTATCCCTCACTGTTAAGATCAGACCATAAACTAATCTCACTGGATATTCACATCCTGACCCCACCCCCTGCCCAGAAAACCACAGTGAAAAACTTCTCTAAAGCAAATTTCACACTCCTCAAAACCGAGGTGGAATCCTTCAAAGCCCCCCGGGCCTGTGGAAAATATGGCCCAGACCGCAGAATCCTTTATAAACGCATTCTATGAACACCTTCAGGAATGCATGTATCATGCAATCCCAAATAAAACCAAGACCCAATCCTCCAAAGGCAGGCGTCCTGTCTGGTGGACCCCAGCCATAAACAAACTATACAATAGAAGGAGGAAGCTACATGATAGAGCAAAATCCCAAAAAGGGAAGGCATCTCTGAACAGTATTAGCAAAAAACTATGGGCACTCATAAAATCGTCTAAGGCCAGCTTCGAGAGAAAACTTGCACAGGACACTAAGGATAATCACAGGGCTTTCTTTAGTTATGTTAGGAACCTGGGTGGGAATTCCCAGATATGCTCAGAATTAGTTCAAAATGAAAAAAAATACACCGAACCCACAGACATTGCCAACATCCTAGCTGACAGGTTCAGTGCAAACTTCTCCCCCCCTCCCCACCAAAAGGGCAAATATCTATCCCAGCAGAGTGCTGCCCCCCTGACATCTCAGATGCTCAGGTAAGAGCCGCCCTCTCCAAAGCAAAAATCACAGCATCAATGGGACCAGACGGTGTCCCGGGCTGTGTCCTACATGAACTCCAAGAAGAGCTAAACCCAAACATAAAACTACTGTTCAGTCTCAGCCTTACTACAGGATATGTACCCAAAGAGTGGCGTACAGCAACAGTGGTCCCTCTCCACAAAGGTGGTACCTCAGTGGATCCTGGAAACTATCGCCCCATAAGCCTGACTAGCTTGGTCTGCAAAGCTATGGAAAGGATCAGCATGGACTTCATAAATAAAGATATTGGGGACCTACAGACACTGGATCCTACCCAGTTCGGCTTTGTTAAGGGCAAATCCTGCCTCTTAAACCTGGTCGATTTCTTTGAAACAGTCACCAAGGCCATTGACGAGGGGAAGGTGGTCCACACAGCCTACCTGGACCTCGCAAAAGCCTTCGATACAATACCCCACTCGGGCATTATAGATAAGCTCACCAGCTTAAATGTAAACCCCTATGTCACTAGATGGGTTGCAAACTGGCTCAAGGACAGAACCCACATGGTTAGAATTGCTGGAGCCATGTCAGACTCCAAACCAGTTACAAGTGGCATCCCACAAGGCTCAGTCCTGGGACCTCTCTTGTTCGGTATATATTTCTCGGAGGTACAGGCCAACACGGAAGGACTGTGGCTGACCAAGTTCGCAGATGACTGCAAACTAGGCGCCATAATCGACTCTCCAGCCGACACAAGCATCCTACAAAAGGGCCTCATAGAAACAGACAATTGGTGCCAGAGCCATGGCCTCAAGCTAAACGCCAAAAAGTGTATAGTCATCCCCTTTGGCAAAAACAAAGTGCCCACAAATTACCACATAGGTGGTAATCCATTAAGTACGGAAGAAGTGGTTAGGGACCTGGGGACCCAAGTTGATAGCAATCTCTCATTTGAAAACCACGTGGCCAAAGTGGTTAGAAAAACATTTTATATAGCCCACCTTATCATGAAGGGATTCACATCTAGATCAGGGGAGGTCATTGTGCCTCTTTACTAATCCCTCATCAGGCCCATAATTGAGTACAATGCCCCTTTTGGGATGTACCTTACCAGACACCTGCAGCAACTGGAAAGACCCCAAAAGTACCTCACCAAGAGGATCAAAGGACTCAAACAGATGCTATATGCTGCCCGGTTAAAGAAACTGCAGCTCTACTCAGTGGCATACCGCCTGCTCAGAGGCGATCTGTGCCTGTCGTATAAAGCCATGTCCAACCTGGAATTAATGGACATGCTGCACCTTAGAAAATTCAAATACCATCGAGCTACACGCTCAAGAGACTTGAACCTCAGCACTGAAATAAATAGGACATGCTGGAGGGACAGATTCATAACCCAGAGGCTCCCTTCACTCTGGAATAAAATCCCAGTCCAGGTTAGGCAGAGTCCCTCATTGACTCTCTTCAAGAGGAATCTTGATGAGTGGATGGGAGATCGTAGGTTTACCCCAGGTATCACTTCTGTGTCACTGTTAGACAGTGGCACAGTATACTAACCTCGAAAAAGGGCATAGCAAAATTAATTTAAAATGGGTGGCGAAAGCCAAACACACTCTGGTTAGGCTTATAAACGCCCTAGGGCAGATAGCCTAGCATGAACCTATGAACAAGAGCAATGCTACCAAAACCATTTAAACAATTAGCTGGAAATTCCTTGCTGAAGGCAATTTCAAGACAGTCTTATGGCAGTAACAAAAAAAAAAATCAATGAAATGCAAACAGAAAAGTAGAAAACAGTACTGATCACTCCAAGTAACTTTGTGCGGTTTACCAGTCACTGGAACTTAACTTTGCCTAGACAGCACTGGGTACAAGTAAAACCCTTCTGAAATGCAAGCTAAGGCTCTAAGTTTTGCTGAGCTCTTGGAAAATGAGCAGGAGAAAGAATATGTACTAAAGGAGATTTACTGAAGAACAATACCAGTTTGTCAAGTGGACACTCAGTATCATAGATTTGTGGAAAACAGTGGGTGGGAAGAGTACATGAATAGCTTATAAAACAGTCTATAGCAATGAAAGAGGGGAGAGAGGGACTTTGGAAAACAGATTATCATAAGGGGTGGAGGCCAAAAACACAGCCTTATTATAAAACAACACCAGCAATAAGGCTGGGAGTGTTGGAGAAAACCATCTAGTAGCATACCTCTCAACCTCCAGGTCAGAGAATCAGGGACAAAGGACCTTAAAATCAGGGACATTCAGGGACACCTAATTAACATAAGGTATATATATTTAAATATGTGCATTAATGGACACGCCCGCCCATTCATTCAATTACAGAAGGACAGGGCATCATTTTAAGCATTTGGTATTAGAGAATTATATACATAGACATGTCAAAATGCACTTTTCACATAGGTTCATAGGTTTATACTAGGCTATCTGCCCTAAGGCATTTATAAGCCTAGCCCAAATTGTTGTGGCTTACGCCACCCCTTATATGAAAAAATACTGTGCCCATTAGTTTGTTGTGCCTCTGTCCAGCAGTTGTACTAAACCAGAACATTTTAGGTGCAGCAGTGCAGTGTGATAAACATTTCATAAAATGACAGCTATCAACCTCTCAGTGCAAGAAATCTGGACAAACCCAGAACAAATGGGGGTCAAGGGCCCAACAGTAGGGACATGTTTTAAATATTGCTACAAAAATAGCTATTAATTAATTTGGACTAAATTTGTAGACCGTAAGTGACCCATGAAGTCTGCTTAGAAAAATGGAAAGAACACATACCAAAAGAATTCATAAAAATGTACTCTCACATTAAAAATTATATACTAATTCAGATTATTCCCACACTAACTTAATGAAAGTAGAAGAGTGCCTGAAAGAAAAGGAACTGCAGTAAAATGTCACTATGGAGGGGAAAGTGTTGAGACAACATCTTTACTAAGTCATTTTGCAATTTTTTAAGCTGCTGACCAGCAAACTCTTATAGTCACTTTTCTAGACACAATACTTGACGTATCCCACTAAGATTAATCCACTGAAACTCTTGACTTTTGGAGTGCCTAACAGTTTTAGGAATTAATAGTAACCAATGGAATTCTGTGTAATACAGGATGCATCTGGCATTTACTGCACCTCAAAAACAGGACCTGTGGAAAAGAAAAGTTGAAAGGGACGTCTTGTGAAGTTGAGCTTACAATGTTTACACAGATTCAACCATGAAAGGTTACATTAAGCACAGGACACTCACAACACCATCTAACATTATAAACTCATCAAGTTAGTATCACTGAAATGCAAATGTTTATCCTTTCACATTTCCATCTCATTATCTCTCTGTCATGTTATTACAATTTACCAGTTTAGAATTGCTGTGACAAGTGAGACACTACTCCTATTTTGATTTCTAAATCTTAGCTACAAATATATTTAAAATAACATATGGCGATCGTAGATTAAAGTTTTATTTTATTATTAGGCATTCAGAGGGGTGTAGTCAGAAATCTATATTTTATGCTCAAACCAAACAATTTCCCTTACCACTCACCTACCAGTGAAAAATGTATTCAGTCCACAATACCTTATCCTTAAACACATGTGAATTAAGAAAGAGAACCAACTTGCAACTGTTGCCACTTGTAATCAAGAACTGACTATTTTTATAGGTTCATAGGTTCATACTAGGCTATCTGCCCTGGGGCATTTATAAGCCTAGCCCGATTGTGTTTGGCTTACGCCACCCCTTGATTTGAGTATACTGTGCCCTTTTTAAAGTTTAGTTTACTGTGCCTCTGTCTAATAGTGACACGGAAGTAATCCCCGGGACAAACCTACGATCCCCCATCCACTCATCAAGATTCTTCTTGAAGAGAGTCAGTGAGGTGCTCTGCCTAACATGAATTGGAATTCTATTCCAGAGCGAAGGGAGCCCATCCCATGAACATGTTTTGTACGGGTCTACACTGTCAACTGTAAATTCAGACAGTTCTACACAGTCTATGGTCTTTCAGTAACATTTCCAATAGACAAGGAAAAGAAGTGCACTCATTTAACTACACAAGAGTATGCCTAGCTACCCCATTGAGCCACAAACAAAAAAATTCAACCTATGTGGATTTAATAAACCTTAGCAATGGACATTCAATCTCCACACAATTTTATTTAAGTCGGCTCATTATAGACTATAATGCAGATTCTGCATATCCTGGGAACAACAATGTTATATTTAATTTGATTAAAAAAAAGAAAAAAAAAAAAAAGCACATGACATAACCTGCATTACATATCTTTATCCAACTTACCTGTAGGTACTGGAAAAACAGAAATGAAATCCTCGATCACAATGCAGCCGGTACCACTAAGAACCTCAGACCTCTCTGGGAACAATTGACTCCTCCACACCATGTGGACGACAAGATGCTGGGACTGGAATCTGGAGAAAAAGCTGCAGCCTGTCAAATTAAACTGATTTTCCTCGCAAAATCGGATCCACGTCCACCACAACTCAGTCCACTTATCCTTGGCTCGAGTTGAGCCTCGAGCGACAATGATTTCTCTCGGTTCTGGACCCAACGAATGTAGATCTCTCATCTACAACTCCAACGCAATCTTTCCACCATGTGGACTTGCTGCCTGGTTATGTGGACTTAACGGACCTAATTGAGCACTTTAAGCATATCAGGTCTGCTGCAACTGCTTCCGCATAAAACAGGAAACAGAGCACTCCAGCTGCATGCAAAAGAGGTACAGTAAAGCAACCCTCTGATTGGCTGAGACACCTACAGCCAGAACAGAGTTTGCTTTACCGTAAATCTCGGGTGTACTTGCACCCAAATCTTTCCACCATGTGGATTTGCTGCTTGGTTATGTGGAGTGAACAGACCTAATTGAGCACTTTAAGCATATCAGGTCTGCTGCAGCTGCTTCCGCATAACATAGGAAACAGAGCACACCAGCTGCATGCAAAACAGGTACAGCAAAGCAACCCTCTGATTGGCTGAGACACCTATAGCCAGAACAGAGTTTGCTTTACCGTAAATCTCGGGTGTACTTGCACCCAAATCGGGGACTCAGGAAATTAAACTTGTTTAAGTTCAAAACCTGGTGTTCCCGGTTAATTCGGGATGATTGAGAGCTATGTCTACTAGAGAGGCATACAGTCAAATAAAGGCAGTATCGGAAACTTTACTTTAATGAGTTAGTGGGGGATGGGGCAGACACAGAATGTAACTTTAAACATGTTAAAGATGAGCTCAATATGAAAGCACTGAGCACAAACTGGAGCTTAGACGATGTTCTCACACTTGACCTTCTACTACAGTTTAAGACACCAGACTGTGCAGAAATTTACCAGTAACAATGCTTATGGAAAAAAAATGCAATAATAAATGATCATGGCTGAAAACCTTGCAGGAGTACACAACGACTGCCACCACTGTGAAGTAAACTACAAGACTATGGGCCAGCAGGGTTTAAAATACAACTGGATAGCTTTTACAGGTAATTATACATGTGGAAGTAGCAGCGATACCCTTCTATAATCAATGCTGTGGAAATGCAGAAAGATCTATATTTATATCATGTATGCATTTAATTAATTCTTTCAACCAGTCCATTTTCTGATAGCTGCTGTATCCCACTCGGGGTTGTGTCTTGGCATGCAGTGGGCTTAAGGCAAATAGGGAGTTCTGGATGTGATGCCAGACCATTGTAGAGCACAAGCTTACACACACACACACACACACACACACACACACACACACACACACACACACACACACACACACACACACACACACACACACACACACACACACACACACACACACACACACACACACACACACACACACACAGTTTACAGGATCACCTTTTCACTTATTGTGTCTTTGGAATGTGAGGAAGAATCAGAGATGTCCAGTAAGTTTAAACCAGTAATCTCCTTGGTTAGAAATTTCTGAGGCCTTTCAATTCAGATGAGGTGCTTATAATGGTACATGAAGAAGGAGGTGAGCTGTTTCATGATGGGGAAAATGATGAAGATTTAGAGATAGATTATGCTTTTCTTAATCTTGGAAGCTATGCTTTTGGAAATTAGCTGTGTTAGGATGAATGATTTTCTGCCTTTGAGTAACAGATGATAAAAAAAAAAGTTTGCTGCCAATAAAAGCACCCAGTTCCCTGATGACTGAGCCAATTTTAAGAGTGATGTCTGTGATATGGTATGGAGTGAGGAATTCTGCATTCTCCTCATTAAATACAATCTGGTGACCAACGCACCAGGTGTTAGCCCATTCAAGACTTTTTTGGAGAATTAACTTATTTTGGGGGATGTATTTTTAGCCTTTTAATTTTTTACCCGTGGTGGTGGTGCTGCTGTAGCGTTGTTGCCATACAGTAAGACGATGTCCGGTTTGATTCTCAGCAAGAGCGTCCTCTGCGTGGAGACATGCGTGAATGGGCATACCTTCGTTGAAGGTTGTGCGTCAGGGCTGGTAACTCGACACGTAAAAATCAACTACCAATCATTAGTGGACTGGAGTTCCGCTGTGGCGACCCCTAACCGGGAAAAGCCGAAAGACGCAACAACATTTGGCTGCTTATTTTAAAGCTAACTATCTGTTCTTAACTGTTCTTAATTGATGATGGTTCAGTTTCTCAATCTGTTTATAAAAAATGGCATAAGCTGACTTTTTAAGGCACTCTTGCATACAACCCTGGCATCTTTTTTGTCTGTCAGCACTTGATTGTTTTGCGAGGTTTTATTTAAGCATACTATGATTAAACTGAGGAGAGGTTATTTATTAGCTACCAGTGCATTTGCTTTCATAGTAATAAATAGATTAATTTTTCTATTTGTTGGCCATCTCATTGTTGAGACTTGATACATTGTTGGAAATGTAATTATATATGTATTTTTTCCTACAGAACTAAATGTGGTGACATAACATACATGCACACAGATATCACTTAAACTGCATGAATTTGAGATGCTGAGCAGTGTCACCTTTATATATCTGTTTATGTTATAAAAATCTGTTTTCAACAGTAAAAAAAAAAAAGATTTTTACATAGTGAATTGGTCATTATGTTGTGGTGTGAAATAGACAGCAGTTTACTTTCTGCGACAGCTACAACTTTATCTTTTCTTGGGAAACATTTTCTAACGTTTAGGAAGTCCATAGTATAATTTTATGTTGTCTTCTTTCACTGGAGATGCTTTACAACTGCTGGAGTACAGAGGTTGTTTCTTGACCTTTGTTTTTTAAGTACTGTCTCACTGTTTGCCATTGGAATTAGTTGTGATAGAAAGCTCTTTCAGAACTTCGCCTACAGCTTGACTCTATAAAGCCTTAATCTAAGGCTTTGGTCAGAGACTTTCTTGTATTTTTTTCCTGTTTCGTTCAAGTGCTTTTGCAGTCACTGGAGTTAAGCAGATGGAAGTTCAGTCAATGTCACTAATTATAATACTACATTCTTATAGAACTTTATACTTTTTCCTTAACACAGCACAGTTTGGGCATTTTATGAGTAGGAAGGATTGTGGGCTGCTAGGACTGTGAAATGAAATGTGGTGCGTTTTGTTACATGCATATTGTGTTACTGATGTGCAGTTGCTTATATTTAACATTTTTGCTCAAAGTGTAGGTGGTTCTTTAATGATGCTGATAAAAGAACTTTAGATTTCATTTTGGGGTACTGACGGTAGGGAGGGCTGATCTTTTTATGTTGGGTATTGGCAGTGAAGAAGGGGTGTATATGGTGTTTTGTATTCTAACAGGGAGAAAGGGACATTTTATTTTTTTGACTAAATAGCAAGCCTTGCTGGTATGTAGAATGAATTTTGATGGTTGATGACGAGTTGGATTTTTACATTGTATTCCAAATATTGGCAGGTGGAATTCACATGCATTGACACTGTGGTCAGGCTACACATTGTATTTCAGACACACTGAAGCCAGGCTACACATTGTATTTTAGACACACTGAAGACAGATTGCACATTGCATTTTAGACATTGGTAGTACTGGAAGGGTTTGCACATTGCTTCTTAGTATGAGCAGAGAGAGGGATACGTTTCACATTACAGTTGGAGTAATACGTGACAAGTTCAGGAGACATTACTTTGTTCACAAAACAGACAGAGCTACAGAAGTACTGAATATGGAACTGTTTTTAAATTAGCACTTCATATGTAGTTTTGACTTCTGCCCTTTTTTCTCTAGCTCTTAATTCTGTTTCCACATCCTTTATCTATACCATTCTGTTGTACTTCAGTGATACTACAGCTTTACTAGTGCTCCTTACTCCACCTTCAAGTTTCTTATCGCTGCAGTGATTTCTCCCCCTTTGTATAAGTGCCTGTGTAAAACATTGCTTATTTAACTTCTAGTGTAACATATTATTAAAGTGCATACACACCAACATCCACAGACACACACACACACACACACACACACACACACACACACACACACACACACACACACACACACACACACTACAGATATTCATTTATAATAAATTCTTGCTATGTTAAAACTGTGGAAGTGGGAGAAATATTTGCACTTTCTGGAATAACTAAAATGCAGTTTTAATGCATGTTTGATATGCTGTAGGCATTCATTGTACAGTTTATTCACCTAAATAAAATATGTATTTTGTGTTCTCCATGAAGCATTTTTAGTGCTTTTGATTTCTGCAAACGTCTTGCAGTACAGTTGTTGAACATCTGCAGATAATATTACTAAATTTGTTAGTATTGTATCTATCATTAGATGTTCTTCATGTTTCACTGTTGCAGTCCTGACTATTGGGATTTCCTGCCGTGAAAGCCTTCAGCCAGCTCGACTACCAGAGGAAAATTTTTCCGGGTCTCAGGCTGTCAGACACCCTGACCGACATCAGTACGTTTGGGTATAAAGGTAGCCAGCCTGCATCATGATGCCAGTCTTTTCTTGCCACTGAGCCCGAAGAAGTATTCCAGTGTGTCAGTCAGTCTGTACCAGAGATAAGTGTTGTCGGACAGATAAGTACCCTGTTGGGGAATTTTTTTCTTTGTTTGCTCATGTCAGATAAAGTTATTAACGGTCTCCAGCAGATCCCACAAAGAGACTTCCATTCACTTTGTGTTTCTTGTCCAAGTCCAGACCACGACATTCCCAGCTGTCGCTTTTCTGCAAGTTTAATACTAGGACTATTAGGCATAGGGCTGAATTTCTTGCAAAGTTCCTTAGCCAACAGTCTGTTCTTTTGTATTATATAGTGTCCATCAGTCATACCAAAGCTGAACAATTTAAGTGTAAAAAAAGAAATGAAACAAAAGCTTAGACCCTCGGATGACAATCTTTTGCCACCTGCCTCTCCTTCTAGGCTTGTTATTGTTGAACAAGGTGAGGCGCACTTCTTTTTCTGAACCTGTGACTCTGGCCTATGTTGAGACCCTTTTGGAGTCCGATGTGCCATTAGTACCTTCCAATCTGTGTGCAAGCCTCTGACACTGGATCGTCAGTCGGGTCCAGGACCACTCATCAGGCCTTGGCTTCCAAGGAGAGTGCACCACCCAGAGACTCTCTTACTAGGTGTAGGCCCACTCCAACTCCGGTGCGTATTCAACACTCTCAAGAGACAGGCATCAGGGCTTCAGACGCTCTTAGGCCTAAGGCCTTAGCCAGTCCTTGAAAACCTTCTGTACCAGGCCTTCAGTTAGGCCTTTTGGCTCCACTCCACAGGGATCCCAGCAAGATCTTGTTAGACTAGCTGAAGATTTGCTTTCCATTGTAAGATCAAGGCAAGCTGTTTCCCCTGGGAAATTTAAAAGATGATCTTCCAGAAATGTACCAGGATCCCCTCATGTCTGAGGAAGACTCTGACCTAGAAAATTCTGGGTCTGAGGAGGCCCATCCTACACATTCTGGGAGGACTCTGACTCAGAGGTAATCCTTCCTTCTGTGGAGGAAGGTTGTCTCTTTTCTTTCATTCCTGGAACCTCATTACCTCAGACAAGTGGGTTCTAAACAT
Organism: Protopterus annectens; assembly: GCF_019279795.1. Classification (NCBI taxonomy): domain Eukaryota; kingdom Metazoa; phylum Chordata; order Ceratodontiformes; family Protopteridae; genus Protopterus; species Protopterus annectens. Next base: position 887,175,853 of record NC_056726.1, on the reverse strand, counting down.
TATTGCAAATGGCTACAAGTTCACTTTCAAAGAGCATTTAAAATACTTAGGCTATTCAGGTGTCCTCAAAAATCAAAAAGCAGAGGCACTGGCTCAAATTCAAATTCTATGCTCACAAGGAGCAGTAGAGCCAGTTCCTCATCCTCAGTGTGGAACAGGATTCTGTTCCAGGCTCTTCATGGTCCCAAGAAAGGAAGGCTCTTGGCACCTCATTCTGGATCTGTCCAGTCTCAATCATTTCCTTCTGGTGCCCAAGTTCAAGATGTTAACACTACAAAAGCTCCTGCTCATGATATCACCCAGACCTTCATGGTCTCTAGACCTGAAATATGGTTACCTTCATGTTCCTGTTCAGGAATCACACAGAAAATTTCTTCACTTCAAGGCAGGATCCAGTCACTATCAATCTTCTGCTCTGCCCTTTGGCTTATCTACCACACCAAGAGTGTGCACAAAGTGCCTAGCACCAGTAGTAGCCTTCTACAGGACCTGGGGGATCTAAATTTATCCTTACTTGGACGACTGCCTCATACAGGCCACAGATCAGACAAAACTCCTCAAGGACTTCAGATTCACCCAGGACCTTCTCTTCTCTCTGGGGTTCACAGGGAACCTCCAGAAGTCCAACACATCACCAGCAAAAAGGATTGTTTATCTGGGGGCATTTCTGGACTCCTCTTACAAGAGGGCATTCCTCACTCCAGAAAACATCTCCTTTCTAACAGATTACTTCCAAAGGATCCAACTAAGAGACTTCATTTTGGCAAGGGAATTCTTTGAGCCCTGGGATACATGACTTCATGTGTCCTTATGGTCCCCCTTGTCAGAGTACATATGAGGAAGCCCCAGTGGTACCTCAAGAATTTATGGTGTCAGAGCTTTCAGTCTCTAGAGACACAGATTTCCTTGATCCCTTGCCTCAAACTGGAGTTTGCATGGTGGGTGCAGGCTTGCTTCCACAATCAGGGCCTCCCCTTCAAATTCAGTTCTCAGGGACTGACCCTAACCACAAATGCTTCAGAGACAGTCTTGGGGCTCAATTTCAGAGCCTACAAACCCCAGGAAGGTGGGATCTCAGCATCAAGGACAGACATCAATTGTAAGGAACTCATGGCTGTACAAGAGGGCCTGATAACCTTCAAGGAAAAATGGACACCAGGTGTCCAGTTAAGAAGGAAAGACAGTACCGCAGAGATGTGGTACGTAGACAGGGAGGAATGCATTCCTACCCCCTGTGCCATCTAGCAATGCAATGGAATTTGATGGACCCTCCATCAGTGGCATCATCACTCAGAGATTTTTCAGACCATAACCCAAACTTGGGGGGTCCCACAGCTGGACCTCTTTGCATCCAAGGAAAACACTCACATGCAAAAATTCTGCACCAGGAACAAACAAGAGGCAGCCTGGAAAACAGATGCCTTTTCTTTCCCATGGACTCAAATTTCATTTATGCACCCCCCTATACCCCTCCTATCTCGTGTCCTTCTTAAGGGAAGAGGGCCCAAGAGCAATACTGATAGCTCCAGACTGGCCCAGATAGCATTGGTATCCTTTGCTCGTCGAGCTCACCAACCAGACACCATGGCTTCTGCCTCAGAGGGTAAAGCTCCTCACACAGAACAGGGGAAAAGTTGTCCATCCCAACTTATGGACCCTCAGCTTTGCAGCTTGGATGATCCCACAACATCTGACACCGGTGCTTCCATGAGTAAACAGGTGCTGGACATCCTCAAAGAATCTAGAAGGCCTAGCACTAGGAAATCTTACAAAGCTAAGTGGAAAAGATTCTCTTTTTGGTGTAAAGATCATTACCTAGACCCAGAATCAGCTCATATTTCCAATGTCCTGGAATACCTGACTGGCCTGCTGAGTCAGGGACTATCTCATTTCCGATTAAAATCCATGCTTCTGCCATCGCGCCTTCTCATCCCCCTATCTTCTCCCATCCACTTTTAAGACAATTTTCCTTAGGGGAGTTATTCACATTAGACCTCCCAGAAGAAAACCTACTCCTCCATGGGACCTAAACTTTGTGCTAGAAAAACTAACCTTAATTCTTTTTGTACCAGCAGCTTCTGCTGATCTGAAGTTTCTGACATGGAAAACACCACTGCTACTAGTTAATACTTCAGCCAGGAGGGTTTCTGAATTACAAGCCCTCATGGAAGTGGAAACCTTTCTTATCTTCCACAAAGATTGGGTCTCTTCTTATCTTCCACAAAGATTGGGTCTCTGTTAGAACCAACCAATCATTTATGCCCAGAGTGGTCAGTGACACTGCTATGAATCAGGCCATCCTTCTCCCTACCTTCTTTACTAACCCACAAAACAAAGGGGGGAGTTCTGCATTCCTTGGGTATGCACAAACAGCTATACTTTTACCTGGACAAGACAAAAGCTCTGAGAAAACCTGAACAGCTTTTCATTACCTTTGCCCCTGGCTTAGAAGGCAAGCCAGCCTCTAACCAAACTATTTTCAAATGGATCTCTCATTGCATCTCCTTTTGTTATAGCTCTCATGGCAAGGTCCCACCAATTGGGATTAGGTCACACTCCACCAGGGCTACTGCACCCTTTGCTGCCTTCATTAAGGGTGTGCCCACCAAGGACAACTTTGAGGCTGACACCTGGTCCTTAGTGCATACCTTCGCCAAGCACTGCCAGTTGGTATCCTTCCCCATATCTAGAGCAGGCTTTGCCACTGCTGTCCTGCAAGGCAACCTCTCTTCTCCTTAGGCTTCTTCCTACCTCTTTTCAGCTTTGGAAATATTCCCAATAGTCAGGACTGCAACAGTGAAAATGAAGAACATAGTACAGTTGTGTACTAAATGTGTATGTTTGAGTGTATTCACTGTTGCAGTTGTCTTTCCCTCCTTCCTACCCCCTTTGCCTACTCTGTAGGTTTCTTTCTACTTTTGCAATTCAGCCAAGGGACCCTTCCTAGGTTTACATTCTCTGTCAGGTTCTCATTTGGATACCTCCAGTCTTCTTAGGGCTCCTGTTAGTTGGGGCCAAGAAAATATTGGTATCATGATGCAGGCTGGCTGCCTTTATGCCCGAAAATACTGATGTCGGTCAGGGTGTCCACCAGCTTGGGAGCCGGAAAGATTTTTCTCTGGTAGTCTGGCAGGCCGAGGGCTTTCATGGCAGTAAATCCCAATACTAAGGACTGCAACAGTGAATACACTCAAACATCTACATTTATGGTAAGTGTACACAACTGCACTTTTCCTGTCTCAAGATTTGTCAGAGTAAGCTGTGTGATGAAAGGAGATACTGTCAGCCCATCTAGCTGGAATTTTGTAAATAATTGTATGTCCTTTGTGAATATCATGGAATTTTGTAAATGATTGTGTCATTTGGGAATGTCACCACACTTCATGTAAGATGCTTGTGTTAAAAATTTATTAGAGCTCTATGCCATGTATATATATCAAACTAGGTTTATACAGACATGTATGTCGAAAAGATATTTTATAAAGTGTTGAGCTTAAAATTGTAGCCACAGCATGCCCTTCTGGAAAAGAACAAAAATCTACATGCACTATTGTAACTGTTTAAATGTATATTTTAACAGTGGAAACTGGAATACAGAAGGTTAACTTCAGGAAAAATAAATTTAATTACTTTATGGCAGCAAGGAGACACAGAGTTTGTGCTGAGAGGTTTTCTGTATTGTCTTAGACGTGTTTTATTGTTTTTTGACTTCCACCATTTGCCAAAGATCTGATCTCTATGTATTTTCACAGGTATATGCTAAATACTACCAGATTCCAGCAGTGGGGGTTTTCACCTGGGATAGAGTAAGATAACAAGAAATTGTGTCATTCTGAAAGCTATCCCAGCAGTAATATTTGAGATATTAATTTGAGAGGTCTCTGAGTGAGAGACAGAATTCTGTATTCTGTCTTGGACCTGACAACATCAAGACCTATTCCCCACACACTTGCCTTGCTCTGTAAGTAAGATTCCAGGTATAGTCAGGAATATAGCTAAGCTTAATTTAGGTATTTTCTTTATTTAAGACTGTCCGGCAATATTGTTTTATATATTTCCTGTGATTTTGAATGCAATGTCATTTTAAATATTTCCTGTGATTTTGAACTCTGATATAACTGTGAATATTTAGAGTATTTTCTTGTTTTTTCTTATTCATTATTAAATATATTTGAACTTTTCATTGTGACTGATCCTTGTAGAACTATTTAAGACTGAGAGTACTTGCATATTTATTTGGTGATACTGTGGGTAACTCTTAATATCCTTGCTCTTGGTCAAACTACCATTTGTATTAATAGTAACATTACACAGTAAGATTGGACACCCTTTGTTAAGGGCCTTAAAGTAGCTGATGAGGAGTGGCTTGTGGCAGTGAAAAAGTACCTTATAGTCTGGGCAGAAGAGGGCATAGCTAGTAAACCTATGCCAGCCTTTCCCAGGTGTGTGTTTATGTATAAATCAAACTTCAAAGAGTATGTGTATCAGCTACTTGAGCAAGGACACAAAGCACTGGTTGGACAGAGAAGGTGCAGGAGGTCTTGGCTCGGCCACTCAGCTCAGATCTCAACTCTGTAGCTGTGCCAGTGGGGAGTCTTATTGGGGATCTGGAGAAAGAGAGAGAAACCAGCCCTGGACTGTGATCTCTGTGTGCTGTTAAGGGAAATTGCAATTGCTTTAGAGAGCTGCATCTGGAAATAATGTGTGTGCACCTTGCCATCCTCCCAATGTATATCTTCCACTGGTGCCAATGGTGAGGACTGAGGATCCTTGATTACTGGTCCAGTGGTGGGGCATCACACTTATTGGTGGCAGTTGTGAGATATCTACATATTGGGGTTCAGTGGTGTGGATATTGAATTCCTGTAGCCTGTAAACAGTGATCACTAAAAAAGGTGTTTGCACTCTGTCAGCCACACAGTGAACATTCAGAGTTTCGTATCACAATATTTTTTTTTTTGTTAGCTTAGTTAGGGCGAGCAGGCAAGGATGTCAGCAGAGGAGTATGTCAAGCTGACAAGGAGCCATTTGGCTGAGATGTGCCAAGCCAAAGGATTGGTGCATGCCAACCTGACTAAAGCAGAAATGATTGCAGCCTTAGCCACAGCTGCATCACAGACCAGCAACCAGGAAGACAACCAGACTGGCCTTGGGGATGTACAGTTCTCAGGAAAATGGACAGTTCAACATTTCTGCAGAGGACTTGAAAATCCGTCTGGAGTTAAAAAGACTTGAACTGGAGGCCAGACATTTGGAAATAGAATCAGCAGAGAGAATACGGCATTTGGAGGCTGAAGAAAAGGAGAGACTGCGGCAGAAGAAATAAATGCAGTTAGAAGCAGCAGACAGACTGAGGTGTCTGGAAGTTGAGGAAAATGAGAACCAGAGGCAACACGAAAAGGAGATGCTGACTGTTCGCCAGGGTCATGCAGGTAGTGGGGAAGGGAGTAACTGAACCCCAGAAGCAACAAGTTTTACTAAGTTAAAATTCTCTAAGAGGAGATCTCTGCATCTGAAGCACTTGTTGGCTGTGGCCCCTGCAGTGAAGGTCTCTAAACCTTTGGAGCCACGACTGTTTTCGGATCTGATAATTATGGATTTGTCACTCCACCTATCTTTTCATCGGAGCCTGTTACTCCTTTGCATTGGTTTACTGTTTTACAGGATAGATGGAAGATACCCCTCCAGGCCTCCTGTCTCAGCTTTTTCTCAGAGCCTCACCTTAACTGATGCACTGATGTGGGCAGGATGATGAGGTGTTTCCTTCGGACCCAAACCCAGTTGTGGGTCCTCTTGGCACCAACCACTGTCAAGTCTCAAAGGAATGTCTCTTCCCCCTCAATCTTTTAATAGCTGCTTCTGGAACCTTTGGACCCAGCCCTAGCCCAAGTCAGGTCTGCATCAGAGCTATGATTACATTCCTCCTTGACTCTGAAAAGTTTTCTGATGAAGTCTGCTCTGGCATACTTGGAGCAGAGTCTTGGAGCTGGACTGCTGGCATGGACTCTCATGTTGGGATTAGATCCATGGTCTTCAGATCCTTTCCTCCCCTTATGAGCAGTGGTGCTTGATAGTTCAGCTAAAGCATCAGCCTTGGATCCTTGTTGGATGGCTTTCAGGATTGAGGCACCTTCAGGAGTTTTGGCTGCTGTAGCAGGGTTCCCAGGTTCTACCTTGAGTTTGAGTTTCTGAAAGCTTTGAACCTGTTCTCCCTATAGAGTCCATATCTGTTTGTGAGTCTTGTTCTGAAATTCCCACAGCAGAGATCCACCGGAAGCATAAGTGTAAGAGGAGATGTTTAGATTCCCCTGAGGAATCTCTGACAACTGATAATGATTTTGGTGAAGGAGAAGGTTCCCATAGAATCCCCCCTTGAGGACATCTCGTTCAGAGAAATTCTTGAACTTCTTAGGCAGAAAGGGGGGTTGGTCTTCACAAGACTTTTCACCCGAAGAATCAGTTTTCCTCAAAGCTTTCGGTTTTGGCCCATCTACGTCTTGGGTTGTTGCTCCCACAGATGAGATGATAGACTGTATCTTTTCTGGGGCATGGAAGGAACCAGATATATCTGAACCTGTCCCCAAGAAGCCTGATAAATTTTTGGTGGCTGCTAAAGATAAATCCAATTGGAGCAAGGGTCCTGCAGTAGACTCCATGGTAGTGGCAGTGAGCACTAAGAAGGAGCTTGCAGAAGAGAACTCGTCTGTCCATCCACCTAACAAGGAACTGCATGCGTTGGACCGATTTGGGAAGCATGTACAAACCTCGTCTGGATTTTCAGTGAGAGTGTTGAATTACCTTGCACACGTTACTCACTTCCAGAGAGACTTGACAAAAGAGATCACCAGATTTCTCCCAGAGTCCATGTCTGCAGATCAAAAGAAAGTTATCAATTCACAGTTGGCTTCCCACCAGTCTCTCTCATATGCCTCTATATGGCTTCTCTCTAATGCGGCAGAGGGTGCTTCTAGTGCAGCCGGCACAGGCATTTCCATCAGGAGGCACGTCTGGATGCAGCTTTACAATTTCACAGAACATTTCAAAATATCCTTCATCAATGTCCCTTACGATGGATCAATCTTGTTTGGTCCTAAAGTCAAAAACCTATCTCCATAAGTGAGAAGGACGGCAAATCCCTTTCTGTCTCAGGGATCAAATTCCTCTATTCCTCAGCAGACCTTCTCCAGAAATCAGGAGAGAGATAAGAAGATTTGGTTTCAGAAATCCCATGGGTTTTTGTTTGACACTTCTATAGAAAAAAGCTTTTTGAGGCAAAGGGGGAAGCAGTCAAAACTGGTTTCGCCCAAGAGGCAGAGGTGGTCAGCAAAACCAAGGCCTCAGGGGTTCTTTTTCAGAGATGCCTTTCCAGCACACCTGAATATTTGACTGACTGCTTTACTGTGGAGGCAGTTTGTGGGGGTGGGCTCTTATCTTTGCATCCAACAACCTGGTCGCTAATCACTCAAGATAAATGGATGCAGAAGATTGTAACCAGAGGCTGTGTCATACCTTTTTATACCCCCCATCACCTCAGAGAAGAATTTCCATTATTTCACTGTGACAAAATGAAGCAACCATTTCAAGAATAAAGAAGCTTCTAAGAAATCAAGTCATCCAAGAGGTCTCGCCAGACCAGAAAGAATCTGGAATTTACTCAAGATTCTTTTTAGTGCCAGAGAAAAATGGAGACCTAAGGCAAGTACTGAACTTAAGTCGATTAAACAAATTTGTAAACAAAATTCTGGATGGTCACAGTTCAGTCCCTGCTTCCCTTGCCAAAGGACAACTGGATGTGCTTGATTGATCTTTAGGATATGTGCTACCACATAAAGATGGACAGGCACTCAAGGTAGAGTCTTTGCTTCAGCATGGAACCCAGTCATTCATTTCCAGTTCAGATTGCTGCCCTTTGAACTCACCACAGCCTCCCCAGGTATTTACCATGTGTATGGTATGGTGGCAGCTCATCTACGACTGCAGAGTTTCCAGGTTTTCCCATACTTGGATGACAGGCTGATCACCGCCCTATCAGTAATCTACTAATTCAAACCAAGGACAACTTGCTCCAACTCTGCACAGATTAGGGAATTACTTTGAATTTAAAAATGTCCAGGTTGCAACTAGTTCATTCTGTGCAGTTCTTCAGAACAATATTGGACAAAAGATCTCAGACAGCAGAGCTTCCTCCTTCAGGAATCTTGTATCTTTACCAACAGGCCCTAGAACTTCTATCCTATCAGAAGCCACCTGTGAGACTAGTCGTTCATCTTTTAGGTTCCATGGCGTCTTCAGTCACATTAGTACCATTGGCCAGATTCCATGCTTGTTCTTCATTGGACCCTGACAGTTCAGTGGTCAATCAGTAAACAACCTTTTTCCTTTCTAGTGAGTCTAATGAATAATCGCAGTACACATGCCCACTGGTGGCTAGAGTTTCTACATGTTCCAAAGGGACATTCATTCATTCTGCCCTTTCCCCAAGCCACAGTAACCTCAGATACTTCCCAACTTGGGGGGGGGGTGGCATTGTCTTGGAAAGACAGTCCAAATCACATGGTTTCAGACTGATTTCCACCTGCATCTTTTTCAAGGTGGTGTCAACTATTCCTCTATTAAAGTGCAGTTAGCTGCAATTTCCTCCTAACACATTAGGGGAAAATCGCACTCCCTTAGAATCCCCTAGATTATTTAAGGCCTTCTTCTGAGGTACTTGTCCCTCCCTTCAAACCTAGCGCAAAAGTTGATCTGAATTTTTTATCCTGGAAGACTTTATTTCTGGTGGTTATTACTTCTGCCAAGAGGATTTCTGTGCTAAATGCCTTAGCCTCAAAACCTCCATGCTTAGTTTTTCATAAGGACTTAGTGTCTCTGAGAGTCTGTCCCTCTTTTCCCTCCAAGGTGGCTTTGGAATATTCCATTAATCAGTCCATAAATCTTCCAGTTTTCTTCCCATATTTCTCAAACAAGGGTAAATATACTCTGCATTTACTGGATGTTCATCATCAGTTACCCTTTTACCTATGTCAGACAAAGCCCTTTAGAAAATATGATCAGTTATTCGTGTCCTTCTTCACTGGTAGATTAGGAAAATTTGTGTGCAAAGTCACTCTTTTATGCTAGCTGACTCAGTGCATTTACTTTATTTATCAAGAAAAAGGATTTCTTCTCCCTTCCTCTCCAAAAGCTCATTCTGCAGTGTCTCTAGTTTCATCCACAGCCTTTTTCGCCAGGGGTCCAATTGATGACATATGTGCTGAAGGTATCTAGTCCAAGATTCATACCTTCATCTCACATTACAAACTGGATATGCAGTCCATATCTAGGGCCTCCTCTGGTTCAACTGTGTTCTAGGATATCCTTCCTTGAGGCCACTCACGTATAAAAGTAGATGTGGTCTGTGACCTATCAGTTGAGGAACAGATGGAAAAGACAACTTCAGATACGAAAGTCATGTACTCAGCATAATGATAGGTCTATGTTGTCTGTTTCCATCCTTTCCTCAACTACCCTCCCACCATTCTCCTCCTTATTTTGTTTTTGTGAAAGTATTATTTGTTTACAATATTTTCATTCAGAGATGGGTCTAACAGCCCTGACTTTGGCTTCTGAAGGTCCTGTCTTTATCTGCCTCTTATTCCATATGCAAGTTATCAGTGTGTAAGTCAGTTGCACCCTTAAGGGTGCTGTCAACTGTATTTTACAATTTACAGCACCTTTTGGGGAGGGGGGCAAATTCAGTCTGAGGTAGCATGCTCTGTTCTTAGGGATTATGAGTGGGGGAGGAGGCTAAGTACTAGATCCAAAGATTGGAAGTGGCTGTAGCCGGATCTGACATCAGATCCGAGAACAATCCATTGAGGAAAGGATGGAAACAAATAACACAGATCTGTCATTATGGTGAGTACATAACTTTCATTTCACCAGCTTGCTTCTGCCTGAGAAAAGTAGAGCCTCGGCCCCATCTACCAGACAGGCTTCTTCCTAGCAAGTTTTCCAGCTGATTTGGGACTTCATGTCCTTTTACGTCTAAGCAGCCAGGACTGGAAATATCTGAGGTGTCAGGGGCTCCCTTTAAGAAAAGAAGGGTAGAAACTCAGTTGGAGGATTTAGATGCCCAAGATTCTGAGACAGATGAATAGGCTTATGTGGGCCTTTCTATTCTTCACTTACCTGTTCTTCTTGTCATGGATGTCCTGGAAGATGTATTTGTTAATGCATCCCTAGAGCCATATTCCATCTCCCCTCGTTCTCAGAACGATTGGCTGTTTTTATGGGGTCATGGATTCTTGTAAATTGTTACACAAGAGCCACTTTGCTGATACTGCACTGGTATCCCTGGATTCTGGCTAGAGATCCTCTATTGCTACCCTCTTAGCAATAAGAAGGAGGGTAGAATACACAACAGATTTGGGAAAAAAGTTTATCCTTCCTTTTGTCTGGCTTTCAGAGCATTAAACTGTCAGACTGAAATACTTGCCTACCTATAAACTGCTGGAGAAGATGAGAGTTGAAGCCGAGAGTATCTTGGACAGGGGTCTGAAGCAATAGATACCTGAACTGTGTGATCACTTGGCCCAAGTTGCATAGCACTCCAGGAAAAGTGGATATGATTCTGTAGCTGCATCTTGCAGCATAGTAGCTATTGGGTCAATAACTTAAAGATACTGCTGAATGAGGACACAGCATTTACCAGACGATGTAAAGATAGCTCCTCATTGTTATTTTTGATAAGGGCCAGCTCTTCTGACCCCCCCCCCCCAATACAGCTGAGGTTGTCTTTAAAAGACTGTAGAAACAGGGCAAAACTTTGCAGTCAGTCAAACAGCATCTTCAATCCCAGACACCAAGTTACAGCAGACATTACCCTTCCAAGTTTTGGACATTGTTCCTCATGCAGGATAAGAATAAGACTGGTAGGAAAAAAAAGGACAGATTTAGAAATGAATGGCAAGCTAAATCAAAGAGGCCCACCAAGGCCATGACTCCCACATGGAGCAGACATAACTCATTCTAGTTTATCCACCAAAACCTTGCCTCAGTCCACTTTAACAAAGACCCTCCTCTTATTTTAGATAAGAGGATGGCTGGCATTATTTGTAGAGAATTGGGAAAATATAACTGTGGACTAGTGGGCTGTAAAACTTTTGCAAAAGAGTAAAATTGTAATTTCTAAACATCCCAAAATGTGGGGGGTATCCCATTAGTGTCAAGAGACCCAGTGATACCAAGTGCCCCTTGTATCCCTCTACTAAGAAAATTGCAAGGTCAGGGCTCTGGAGAGAGAGAGAGAGAGAGAGAGAGAGTACCAAAGACAGAAGGAAATTCAGGGTTTACCCAAGACTTTGGCTTGTGCCTAGAAAAGAAGACAGATGGAGTCCCATTTTAGACCTCTCAAGACTAAACAAATTCCTGATTATTCCAAAATTCAAAATGTTGATACCCATCCAACCCCCAAAAGTCTTTCTGGACCCAAAAGATGTGTACATACATGTTTATTTTGCCAGGAACCACAGAAAGCTTCTAAAGTTTGTAGTGGGGGAGTTATTACAAGTTCACTTCCTTGCCCTTTGGCTTGTCTGTTGCATCCAGGGTCTTCACTCAATGTCCGGCTCTAATAACAAGGGCATCCACATTTATGCCGGGAGAACTACGTCATTGAAGCAGCCCTAGAGGAGGTCTACAAGACCATGAACTTTCCCCTGATTTGATTCATTCTAGTGAGGCTTCCCATCAGCCTAAAAAAAAATTAACTTTAGTGAGGAGACTTTTTTCTTGGAACACTCTGTAAAACATTCTTACAGAAGGCCTTCTAAAAGAAGACAGAATACTCTATCTGATTCTCTTTTTCCAGAATGTCCTTGAGAGGGAAGTCCTTTCAGCTAGTGAATACTCAAGGTTCTAGGCTTCATAGATTCTTGCATTCTGAGGGGGCATCTAGTGAGACTGCACATGAAATTGTGGTAGTACAGGAACAGCTGATGGCGAAGTTTCCATCTCTTTTGAGGCCAAATATCCTTGTATTCCTTTGCATAATGAAAGAGCTTTCAAGGTGGATGGGGCAGTCACTCCTCATGAGGAGACAGTTTAAATTGCCATAGACTGCCAGTCCGTCACTATAGATTACTCTGACCTAGCATGCAGAGTCCATGTGGGAGCACAAAATGTACAGGGCTTGCGGCATCAAAGAACGAGAAAGAAGAAAATAAGTGTGGAAAATAAATGTGATGGGTGTGTAGCTGACTCTAAGAGCATTCAGACATATTTTGGTCCAGTGATCTTCCAAGTCTGTACAGACAGTTCCACAGTGATGTGGTACATCAACAAGCAAGGAAGGACTTAGTCCTGTGCAGACTGACAGTTCAGGTCTGCAAGATTGCTCTGGAGGCAAGCTTGACATGCCGAGCAGCTTACATTTCTTTTCCAGTAAAAACATTGTGGCAGACAGGCTGAGATAATCACAGATAAACTCACATGAATGTCGGTTTAACATTTAAGTTTTTTGATGTTGAACAAAGATTTTGGAATCCCAAAAGCAGTCCTTTTTGTCTCTCCAGAAAGCAAGCAGCTGAGAAAATCCTGCTGCAGAACAGAAACCCTGTCTGCTTTCTGCTTTGAAAACAGATGCCTTCTCCTTCAAATGGACAGGTCTGTTTCTGTACAATTTCTTCCTGTGCTCTTCATCCCCATGGTATTGCAAAAGGTCAAGGAGGACAGGCCAAAAGTCATTCTCATACTTATCGTTTAGCCTAGACAGCACTAGTTCTCCCCCTTACTAGGCCTAGCAAGGTAAAGGCCAAGAGTGTTGCCTTAGCATGTGGGCTTTCTTAGTTAGAACAAAGGGTCCCTCATATAACCCCCACCTGACCACCCTGAGCCTTTCAGCTTAGTTGATCTCACTTTGTTCCCATTCAAGTGCATGTGTTTAGAGGACATGCTCAGTGTTGTGAGGGGAAGCTAAGAAACCAAATACAAGAAAATCTTGCATAGTAAAAGAAGAGATTCTTCCTCTGCTGCCTGTCCAAAAACCAAGACCCAAGCTTGGACTGGTCCTGGACTGTGTTACACCTTTTCAAGTCAGAATTTTTTTATAGTTCTTTAAAGGTTCATGCTTCTACCGTGCCAGTTTGCCTTGCCTTGTATGCCCAAGATTATGAAGGAAATAGTTTCTGAAAGGGGCTTTACACCTTAAAAACCTCAAGAAAGAAAATCTGTCCATCATGGTGTTTCAACTGTGGTTCAAAAACCTGACTGTGGCCCATCTTGCATCACTTGCTTCTGCCCCCTTGCAGTTTTTATCATGGAAGACCTCTGTGGCTGCCTCATTTAGTAGGATTTCAGAATTGCAAGCACTGATGTACAGGGAACCATTTCTGGTCTTTCAAAATGGTATGGTAACCCTTTGCACCCATCCATCTGTTATGGCATAGGCAGTAACAAAGATGTTCTTGAATCAAACCATCCATTTACCCATGTTTTTTCTTAAATCCCCAAAACAAAGGAAGAAGAAAGTTGTACTCCTTTGACATGCATAGTCAACTAAGATTGCATCTTGCTAGCACACAGAAGTTTTTCAAATCAAACCAGCTCTTTGTGCCCCTGGCTAAGGGTAAGCAAGGAAAACCAGGTAATAAGCAAAGAATTTAAAAGTTGCTTGCACACTGCATTTGTTGCTAGTCATCTCTCCATGGTAAACCTGTCCCAGGCAATGTCAAAGCCCATTCTGCCATAATTATTGCAACCACAGCAGCATTCCTCAGGATGGTCAGTACCCAGTTAATTTTAGAAACTGCTACCTGATCTTTATTTCACACTTTTTCACCCACTACAACCTAGGTGTGCCTCTGCCATCTTCCAGGGTATTCTGTCCTAAAGTCATCCAACAGATGAGGACTTCAGCAGTGAATAGAATGATGACTGTATTACACTTGCATTGGGAACATAAATGTTCACGTACCTTCTGTGCTGCAATCCATATTCCTTACCTCTTTCCCTTCTCATTCCTTTCTTATATCTGAGGATTTGGGTGGGTGCCATTTTATCCCCTTACCTTCCCTCTCTTCACCACGCCAGGCCCCCTCCCTCTTTTACCTTGCTATACTTTTCACAGAAGGAGATTAAGGTCCTGTAGGGTGGACTGTTACATAACGGGGGTGCTCTCTCCTAGTCTGTCCATGCTGTGATACCAGGGTCTACCTCCTGGCATAGCTAGGGCAAAAAAGCTCTAAAGATGGTATCAGCTGACATACCACTTATACCACCCAAATTTTTTTGTGGCAGTGGGAGGGAGTCGATTTAAGCTTCTGGGGGAAAGAACAGTTATGGATGTTGCTCTGTTAGGATGTTCATCGTGTTTCACTGTTGCAGTCATTACTCTTGGGTTATCCTGCTGGCAGGCTACCCGCAGTCGGCCAGAATTCCAAAGTCTAGGTCCGGCGTCGGTTGCTGTCACCTCTTCCCTGAAGTCAGTGCGCCAGGGGTATAAAAGATGCAGCCGACGCCATTTTCTTCAGTCTGTCTTGCCGCACGGTGCCCAAAGCAAAAGCAGTTTGCAAGTGCCGGTCAGCCAACTCCTGAGGATTTTCACAGACAATTTCAGAGCCGAAGTTTTCATTAAAGCTACGTACCCCGTTGAGGAAACTTTTTTCTTGCTGCAGACCGATGTCAGAAAAAGTTAACAATTGTATTTCTTGTGGGAAACAAATACCTCATAAGGATTATCATTCTTACTGTATTCCTTGCTTAGGCCCTGATCATAAAGTTGCTAGCTGTCGGTTTTGTGCTAGATTCAAGAAACGCACTATTAAGCGTCAGTTTGATTTTGCTTATCATTACTTTGGCCGAAAAGTCAGTTACATAATGCCGTCGGAACAGCCGACGACCGGAGTTTCTAGAAAACGCAAGGAAAAAGAGAAGGGCAGGCATCCGAGATCCAAAACCGACGACGGGGCTTCCGCTAAGCCATTCGCCGGTTCGCTGGTTCTCAGTGAGGCGCTTTCGCAGCTCCTGACACCCGCTACCTCAGAGACGCAGGCCGCTGACGATTCCCACGTGGAGCCAGCTAGGCCTCTGGAAACTCAAGGTATTGGACACTCGGAATTCATTCCCTCAGATGGGTCTGGAGCCGCTGAGCAGGCATCGGCTTCTGAGGGAGTTTTCAGACCTACGCAGCTATATGTAAAGCCTACTTCAGCTTCAAAAGCAAAGATTACAGCAGCTTTAAAGACAAAGAAACAAGTACAGCATTCTCCAGGACAGACTTCCATGCCTAAGAAACAGATGCTCAAAATGTCCGAAGACCTTATTACCTTGATCAGGGGTTCCCATCCCCCTCCTGACAAGAGGCCTAGGCAAGAGACAGACTATGACTCTTCAGATCAGGTTTCCATTTCCTCTGACTCCTCTTCTGTACAGGAATACTCTCTTCTTCCCTGTGAGGATTAAGATGCTGAAGAATCCCTTCCTTCAGCCTCTCCTCCTGAGGATTATTCTTTTGGGGAAACCCTGCATACCATGAGGGAGCACTTCCACTGGGAGAGCCAAGATTACTCAGAATCAAAGAAAAGGCTTAGAGATTTTATTTCACTTCCTCAGCACAGGCCTCTTGCTATTCCCCCTGTGCTAGACATTGTAGATGATGTATTTTCAGAGTCCGGCCTTTCTCCAGACTCCTTACCCCTAGCCCCTGTTAAACCAGACAGATACTACAGGGTTCCTGATTCACATAAATGCCTTTATAAAAACCGTGCTGCTGACCCAGAAACTATTTCTCAGGGTCCCAAGGGGGTTAAGGCCGCTACTGCAAAAAACCCTGTCCCTTCTGACAGGGATTCAAGGGCACTAGACAGATGGGGAAAAAGGTTTACACTTCTGCTACTTTGGCTGTGAGGGCTTTAAACTGTCAATTTCATATGATTAAATATCAGCAGTACTTAATGTCACTGTTAAAACAGAAATGTTGACTAATTCTGATTGTACAGAAAATAAGGAAATACAGGATTTATTGCATGCAACTGAACAAGTGGGAAAGCATACATTGCAATGTGGTTTTGATTCTCTGGAGGCCTCCTGCAGGGCCGCAGTTACAGGTTCTGTCATTAGGAGGCATGCTTGGTTAAAGGAACAAAATCTGCCTGATCATGTTAAAGCAAAATTATTAGATGCTCCATTAAAGCATGATACTTTATTTGGTGTTAAAGCAGAGGAGGTTTTGAAGAAAATGGAGGACAAAGCCAAATCTATGCAAACAGTAAAGGATTTCTTGCAGGTTCAGCCACCAAAATTTAGCAGGAACTGGCCTACAAAGAATTGGTCCTTTCCAGTGTCGGACAGGCCACAAAGAGGCAGATACAGATGTCCCAGAGGCAGATCCCAGCCCCAGGGCTCATACAGGCCTAAACAGTGGGGTGCTTCTGCCTCCAAAAGTGGAGAAGACAAAGCACAGCCATACAGGAAACAGTCCCAATGACTTGCCTCTGCCAGCACCAAGCACTTATCTTCTTGCAGCCCCCTTAGGGGGAAAACTAGCACTTTTCTGTCAAAATTGGCACATGATCATCCAGGACAAATGGGTATTGAATATAGTGTCCCAGGGCTACAGGTTTCACTTTCACACCCTGCCAACGGCAAAAGGTATGCCAAACCTGCCACACAATCAGTGGGCAGAGGCACAAAAACAAGTTTCATCCCTTATGCAAATAAGGGCCATTCAGCAAATACCACAGCAAGAGCAGGGACAAGGATTTTACTCGAGACTTTTCTTGGTTCCCAGAAAGGACAAAGCCTGGAGACCAATACTGGACCTGTCTTTTCTAAACACATTTCTGGACATTTCAAAATTCAAAATGTTAACTCTGCAGCAGCTTCTGCCCATGCTGGGCAAAAAGGCTTGGCTTGTAACTTTGGACCTAAAAGAGACATACCTGTATATACCAATCAGACAATCTTGTAGAAGATACCTCAGATTCATAGCTGGCTCAATGCACTACCAATTCTCTGCACTGCCCTTTGGCTTATCTACTGCACCCAGGGTCTTCACAAAATGCCTGGCACCAGTAATTGCATTTTGCAGACAAAGAGGAATTCAAATTTATCCTTACTTGGACGACTGCCTTATACAAGCAGAGAACAAGGACACTCTACTAAAGCATCTGGCATTCGTAAAAAGATTATTAATTTGCCTAGGGTACACAGTAAACGAAAAGAAATCAAAACTAGTACCCTCTCAAGAGATAATATTCCTGGGTGCAAGCTTAAATACAACTGCCCAGATGGCTTATCTCACGCCAGACAAACAAAGGCAACTAACTTCTTACTTCAAAAGGTTGGCAACAAAGACCCAGTTATCTGCAAGAAAAATTCTGCAGGCTTTGGGCTTCATGGCATCCTGCATTCTGCTAATTCCATATGCCAGACTGCATATGAGGAAACTCCAATGGTACCTAAAAAGTGTCTGGACTCAACATTGTCAAAGCCTGGAAACATTAATTACCCTAATTCCTTGCCTGCAACAGGAGTTTCGATGGTGGGCTCATGCCTGTCACCTCAACAAGGGACAGCCATTCACTCTACTCACAGCCAGGCAATCAATAACAGATGCATCAGATTATGCCTGGGGAGCACACATGGCAGGAAAATGTATTCAGGACACATGGTCCACAAGTCAAATGCATCTACATATCAATCAAAAAGAGATGCTAGCTGTTCAGACTGCCCTGACAGCTTTCAAGGATCTACTCCATCCAGGACAACTACTGATAAGGACGGACAATACCACAGTCATGTGGTACATAAACAAGCAGGGAGGCAGACATTGCTACCCCCTCTGCAGACAAGCCATGACTTTGTGGAACGCAGCATTGACTTATCAAGTACACCTGCAAGCACAATTCGTGCCAGGTAAGAACAATACTCTGGCAGACGAACTAAGCAGAAACCTTACGGATCCCCACGAGTGGAAACTGGATCCACAAGTCTTCAGCATGATAACAAAGGAATGGGGATGCCCAGACATAGATCTATTTGCCTCCCCTCACAACTACCAACTACAGAAATTCTGCACAAGGACTTATCACAAGCAAGCATGGAAAGTGGATGCTCTGTCATTCAGCTGGAAAAGTCTAACAGTATATGCCTTTCCTCCTCTGCCTCTACTCCCCAAGGTACTGCTAAAGGTCAGACAAGAGAAGCCAAGAATGATTCTGATTGCCCCAGACTGGCCACGCCAGCACTGGTATCCAATCCGAAAAAGCTTGTCTCAAGGCCCAGCTTGGACATTGCCTCTAATTCCTTACTTACTGACCCAGCGAAACAATCAGATTCTGCACAGCCAACTGAGGACCCTAAATCTGTCAGCATGGCGGATAATGTAACCATTCAAAGCACACCTCTCTCTAAAGCAGTGATGGATGTTATTTTGGAGGCCAGGAGGCCCAGTACCAGAAAATCTTATGCAGAAAAATGGAAAAGATTCTGTGCTTGGAACCAGGCACAAGGAATTGACACATCTGTACCAAATATTCCTCGGATTTTACAATACCTAACTGAGATGCTGGACAAAGGCCTATCCTTTTCATCAATTAAAATTCATGCCTCTGCCATTTCAGCTCATTATAATATGGAACCTCCTATTTTTTCCCATCCATTGCTTAGACAGTACCTCAGAGGGGCCAAAAACATAAGACCTCCAAGGAGAGCCCCAATACCTGCATGGGACCAAAATTATATCTTGGAAAAACTCGCACTGTCGCCTTTTGAGCCAGCCAATACAGCTGATATAAAGTTTTTATCTTGGAAAACAGCTCTGCTCCTAGCAATAATTTCTGCAAGATGAGTTTCAGAGTTACAGGCACTCATGGCTGTGGAACCTTTCATCATTTTCCATCCAGTCAGGGTTTCTCTAAGGACGAACCCAACATTTATGCCTAAGGTAGTGTCCAGTGTGTCCCTTAACCAAGCCATTCATTTGCCTACCATTTATCCAAAACCCCAGAATAAAGTTGAGAGACTTCTGCATTCCTTGGACATACACAGACAACTATGCTTCTACTTGGACAGAACTAAAGCTTTCAGAAAAACTGAGCAACTTTTAGTGGCATATGCTGCAGGATCTCAAGGAAAGCCTATCTCAAAACAGACTATTTCAAAATGGATAGGCCACTGCATTCGTTTCTGCTACTCACAACATGGCAAATCATTGCCCAAGGGCATTAGGCCTCATTCTACCAGGGCAGCAGCCACTTCAGCAGCCTTTCTCAGAGGAGTACCAACTAAAGACATTTTAGAGGCTGCATCTTGGAGTTCAGTGCACACTTTTACAAAGCACTACCATTTACCTCTCTACTCTAAATCCAGAGCAGGCTTCGCCACTGCAGTTTTGCAAGGCCTTATAGCGTCTCCTAATCCTGTTTAGGCCCAGCCACCCAGCCTTAGCTTTGGGATTCAACCCAAGAGTAATGACTGCAATAGTGAAACACGATGAACATAGTACAGCTGTGTACCTACCATAAATGTAAATGTTCGAGTGTATTCACTGTTGCAGTCCAGGTTACCCACCCTCCATCCCCCTTTTCTTTGCTGGGACTTACCTATACGTCTTTATCTTATATAACCTATGTGGTGTATTTGCTTGTAGATTAAGGAAATGTTTATTTTACTGCATGCATAATTATTGGCATAATATTTTTAGCCTACCATTTTGGGGGCACCTGACATCTGGGGCAAGAAAAACTGAAGAAAATGGCATTGGCTGCATCTTTTATACCCCTGGTGCACTGACGTCAGGGAAGAGGCGACAGCAAACAACACCGGACCTAGACTTTGGAATTCTGGCCTACTGCGGGTAGCTTGCCAGCAGGATAACCCAAGAGTAATGACTGCAGCAGTGAATACACTCGAACATCTACATTTATGGTAGGTACACAGCTTTACTTTACTTGTAAGCAGGATATGCCACAGATGAGGACTGCAACAGTGAATGTACTTGAACATCTACATTTATGGCATGTTCCTAACATGACTGCAATTTCTGTCTCTTCTCAATGTGAACCTGAAAATCTTTTCAGGTATCCTGGTGAACGGGCTTCAGGAGATTATGCATCATTTGTTGTTGTCAAGACTAGATTTATGCAAGGCATATTCAAGTAAGGCAGCATTGGTGGGTGAGTTATGATGATATAATCACCGAAATGCAAGGCTGGAATTACTAATCAGCTAAGCTAAGAAGCTGATACAGAACAGTTTTTCATAGTGTTACTCTGCTTCTTCCTGTGGTGGGTGCTGTGGATTTTGGACTTGTAATAGCAGTTTTAGGAGAAACGGCTGTATACTGTACACCAAAAGGAGAAGATAATTCCTTAAGCAAAACTTCCTTTTTGAGTAGAAAAGTAGCCATAGTTGTCTAGCTTTCCTTTTTTTGTCAAATATACCAGCCACTGTCAGAATCAGACACATTAGATTAAAAAAGATTAAGAAGAGAGACTGAAAAAGCAATTTGCAAGAAAACAATTGGAAGACCTATGTATCTCTCTCAAATATGCAGTGGGAATTAGTTTTATACTGTACGATTTTCTTAAGAATCCCAGGCCATCAATTACAACTGTTTTTGGAATTCCTGTGGTGCACAAAGATATTTTACATTCCCGTATTAGGCCTGTTGTTACAGCACAGAATTCCAAGGCCTATCTGTTTGCAGTACATGTCAACAGGATTTTGAAGCCTGTTTACCAAAAGGCTACATATATATAATAAACGGTTCTTGGGATTTTTGACTAGATTAAAGAGTGAATTGTGGGAAGAAATTTTACATTTTCTAATTACAGATGTAGTAAATTTGTTTTCTTGTATCCCCTAGGAACAAAGGAAAACTTTTGCCATTATGCCTGTCTGGGTTGTGAGTTTTTTAACTGCTAAAAACATCAATTTTTTGATGGGCAGATTAAGGGGATTGTAATGGGGCAGTTTGCCCTCGTGTATTTGTAAACCTGGTTTTGTGGAGTTGGGAAAAGTCATTTGTTTTCCCATCTGAATATTTTACACTCTGTAGGGCCTATTAAAGATATTTGGATGATATCTTCATCCTGTGTAGTGGCCTACAGGTGTGTATCCTAAAGATCATTTCTTATTTGAATCACACTATTGAATTCCTTAAGTTTACTTATCAATCTCATAAAGAAGGGATTAACTACTTGGACATCTATGTTTCTAGTGGTAATGGTGCCTTTAGTTCTAATATTAATAGAAACCCCACCTTTAGTATCTCATGTAGAAAGCCCATCTTTAGTATTTCATGCCTACACTGCAATAGTGCTCACCTGTTTGCTTTAAAGAAAGGTCTTATAAAAGGACAGTTTATCCATTTAGCGTGTATGATTTCTGGCAACAAGATCTTTAATACAGAGAAAATTAAGCTTATACATATGTTCCTGGAAAATGAATACCCTAATGAAATGGTTAAGAGTATTAGTAATCATATTGCTGATCTTAGGAAAACTAGGTGTAGATCCTTTTTAGGAGAAGCAACTAAAGGGACATCTTCTGATAATATACACAAACAGACATCTGATAGTGGTATGGAGGAAAATAATGTTAATTAAGCATTGGTTATGCAATATAGTGCAAGTAGCGATAAAGTTAAAAAATTAGGTGAGGAAAACTGCAGAAAGTTTTTAACAATGAAAGTCATTCAGTTGGCAGTGTCTAAACCCAATTTTATTTACAAAATGGGAAGTAACTTAAAAAACCTGTTGGAGAGTAACAGAATTTGGACACTGGGAATTTATTAAGGGTACACATAAATGTGGATTCTGATTAAATGTATGTATATTTTCGTGGCAGATAGTGTTAAGCTAGAAAATGCACAGCATAACAGTATAAACCTACAAAAAGGGAGCTGTGGAAACAAGGGGCTTGTATATTTGTTGAAGTGGTTCTCCTGCCCTGAGTTTTATGTAGGGAAGACCAAAAGGGCACTTGAGAAAGGGATATATGATTATGTTTATGACATCCTTAAGGGGAACAGAAATAATGCCCTATTTAAGCACAGATGTTCTTCTATTCTCATGTTGCAGTATTCTTACTGTGGGATTCTCTGCCTTAGGCGACCCGAACATCGGCGCCTGTGCAAAAGCTTAAGCCTGGTTGCTGTTGATGCATGGGATGTCATACGCAGGGTCATAAACCAGGAGCCTTAAATGTGACATCTGCACGCACAGACCTCAGGACATTTCAGCCACAGTCGAACGTCAGATCAGTCGTATCGCTCCTCTTCTTCAAAACGTCTAAAGCTAAGTACCCCATTGGGGATTTTTTTTTTTTTTGCTTTTGCTTGAGCTTGGTTTGCTGACCTCCCCTTTTAGCCAATGTTCGCTGAGAATGGTAAATGCCATTGCTGGCGTCAGATCCAGCATAAAGTCTCACATGCGTCTTCTGCCTAGACCAAGAACAAAACCATACCTCTTTTCTATTTGCCAATCATTCGTCCCTAAGACAGTCAGAAGCCTTCTGGCTGCCCTTAACCTTTACCTAGAAAACCAAAGGTTAAAGAAGCTAGCACTTAGGATGAATCCTGAGTCGACCGCCCTGGCGGAGGCTCCATGAAAAAAGGCCAGATTGACACAGCTTACTACTAATGTCCCTCAGCCATCGGACGCCCCACCAGCTTCCGATTTAGGAGGTGAGGGATGCCCGTTAGAACCATTTACTTCGTTGACTCCCCTCGAGAAAGCAGCTTCAGAAGTAATGGCCGGCACATCTAAGGAGGTAGCTTAGATGTCGGTTTCTACCGATGTCAAGGGGAACCAGACCTTGTGGGACACCCGACTGGGATACCAGAAACCGAAGCCCCAGCTCCAACAAAGGCCCCTGACACTAAGCCTTCTCCCACTACTACTCCTTTAAAAAGGAAAAAGAAAAGCAAGCATATGCTTCCCTCTGCGTAGGGATTAACTAACTGGCAATCCTTCACTACATCTCTGATGCAGACCTTCTTGGCCCTTAGGCCCTCAGCCTCTTCTCCGTCCACCATCCCTGTTCTAAGCCCTAGGCCTGCCTCAGCCACTTCTATCCATCTTCCCAATTTTAAGCCAGGAGAAGAGGAAGAAGAAGTTTTCACATCATCATCGGATGATGAAATTACTTATTCATCACAGATTGCCTCTCGACTGGAGTACTATTCCCCTAATGAGGAATCCACTGAAGGGGACTCTCCCCCAGAGGATATCACCTTTGGGGAGACCATTACCAAAATGAAAGAAAATTTCCAATGGGATACTTCCCAAATGACTGAAACTCAAGGGATATTTTGAATTACTATACAAGTAGAATCTCCATCTCCATCTGCCATCCCATCAGTTATACCCACCTACCTTGATTCCTTTTTCTTCAGCATAAAAAAATCAGCAAACCAGTGATGTATGTCATCTTGGAGGCAAGAAGACCTAGTACTAGAAAATCGTATGCTGACAAATGGAAAAGATTCTGTGCTTGGAATCAGTCTCAAGGGATGAGCACAGCAGCGCCCAATTTACCTCAGATTGTACAATATGCTTCACAAGGGCCTGTCTTTTCCCTCCATTAAAATCCACACCTCAGCCATTTCAGCTCATTATAACACAGAACCTCCCCTCTTCTCTCATCCTCTGCGCAAGCAGTACCTCAGAGGGGCCAAAAACATGAGACCACCCAGGAGAGCTCCAACCCCTGCCTGGGACCTTAACTTTGTATTGGAGAAACTCACTCTACCTCCTTTCGAGCCAGCTGCTACTGCAGACTTAAAATTTATTTCTTGGAAGACAGCCTTCCTTCTAGCAATCATTTCAGCTAGAAGGATATCTGAGTTACAGGCCCTTATGGCAGTGGAGCCTTTCATAATCTTTCATGCAGACAGGGTGTCACTTAGGACCAATCCACCCTTCATGCCCAAGGTGGTATCCAGTGTGGCTCTTAATCAGTCCATTCATTTGCCAACTTTATTTCCCAATCCACAGAACAAAGGGGAATGGATTCTGCATTCATTGGATGTGCACAGACAACTTAGATTCTACTTGGACAGGACTAAACCTCGAAGAAAATCTGAACAACTGCTAGTAGCATTTGCTGCAGGGGCAGAGGGGAAGGCTGTTTCAAAACAAACTGTTTATAAATGGATAAGCCATTACATTCATTTCTGCTATAAGCACCATGGAAAACCTATCCCCTAGGTTATCAGATCTCATTCCACCAGGGCTGCATCTACTTCTGCAGCCTTTCTCAAAGGTGTTCCTACCAGGGATATTCTAGAAGCTGCTACCTGGAGTTCAGTTCATACTTTCACCAAGCATTATCATTTACCAATTTTCTCTAAAACCATAGCTGGCTTTGCCACTGCTGTCTTGCAGGGCCTTATAGCTGGTCCTAATGCTGTATAAATTCATCCTCCCAACCATAGCTTTGGGAATCTACCCAAATGTAATGACTGCAAAAGTGAAACACGAAGAACATAGTACAGTTGTGTACACTTACCATAAATGTAGATGTTCGAGTGTATTCACTGTTGCAGTCCTGGTTACCCTCCCTCCAGCCCCCTGTTTTAATCTAACTATTCCTCTACTTTCTTTTACTATGTTTAAAAGCCTTTCTGGTGTATTTGCTTTTGGTTGGAGGTATATTTTTGTGTTTTTAATTTTATTTTGCTCCCCATTGGGGGGCACCTGTCATCTGAGGAAAGAAAAAATGATGTAATGGCGTCGGCTGCATGTTTTATACCCCTGACGACCTGACGTCATGGAAGAAGGGACAGCAACCGACGCAGGATCCAAGACTTTATTAATCAGGCTGATTGAGGGCAACCTGCCAGCAAATTACTCAAATGTAATGACTGCAACAGTGAATACATTTGGACATCTACATTTATGGTAAGTGTACACAACTGTACTTTACCCTCCCTCCAGCCCCCTTACTTCTTTTGGCTATACCTCTACTCTCCTTTACTATGCTCAAAAGCTTTTTGATGTATTTGCTTTTTGGAAAGTGTACACAACTGTACTTTCTTCTGGTGGTTCTTGCGTCTGCTAGAAGGATGTCAGAGTTACAAGCTCTCATAGCCTGTCCACCCTACTTTATCTTCCACAAGGAGAGGGTGACCCTGTGCATCCAACCCTTCATTCATGCCCAAAGTGGTCAACGAACTGTCCTTGAACCAGTGTATTCACCTGCCCACCATTTTCCCCTCTCCCACTAATGACAGTGAGAAGGTACTCCATTCCCTGGATGTGCACAGGCAACTGAAGTTTTATTTGGATAAAACTAAGTCCATTAGAAAGTCCAACCAACTATTTATATCCTTCCACCCCAGAGCCCTGGGCAGGGCAGTCTCCAAACACACCATTTCCTGCTGGATTAGGAAACTATCCAATTATGCTACTCCTACCATGGCAAGTAACTACCTCGGGCAGTAAAAGCTTACTCTACCTCCATTCTGGAGGCAGCCACCTGGTCCTCCATTGATACCTTCACCAGACACTACAAATTAGACAACATCTCCAGAGCCAGAGCAGGGTTTGCTAGGGCAATCCTACAGGGCTTTCTGGAATCTGCTACCTCTTCCTCCTCCCTTCCTTCTTCATAAGCTGTGGCACTCTTCCACAGTAAGAATACTGCAACATGAGAATAGAAGGATATAGAATAGTTGTGTAAAATCTTACCATAACCATAGATGTCCTCCTCCATGTTGCAGTATTCCTTCCCTCCCACCTATTCTCCTTCATTCCAACTGGTCTCACCATGTTCAGACCAACCAGCAAGTGGCACTTCACACTTTTTGTGGATATCATTTGGCTTATAATAGTTAGCTGTCCGACTGGGGAATTTAGTTCTGAGATCTGTGCATGCAGATGTCACATTTAAGGCTCCTGGTTTCTGGCCCTGAGTGTGACGTCCCACGCACCAACAGCAACCAGGTTTAAACTTTTGCATAGGAGCCGACGTTCGGGTCACCTGAGGCATAGAATCCCACAGTAAGAATACTGCAGCATGGAAGGGAAGGACATCTATGGTTATGGTAAGATTTTTAGTCCAGAAAATATAAAAAGAGCAACCAGCAAAATACAAATGACTGAGTAAAAGTAAAAAATAAGACTGGCTATGCAGAGAGTAAAAGCCAAAATATTTAATAAAAATACTTAAAATATTCACAAAAATACTAGTAGAACAAACAGGATGAGCACTTTCTTACTCAAAGGTACTTCGTCAGATCCATTCTTACATCATTTAACATTGCACTTATATAAATCAGTTTTTTAGGTCACGTGATTTTAACAATGGCTTAATGGGGATGATTTCATTTAGCCCCTTGCCTGCATCAGCCCTTAACAAATGCATCCATTTTATTTCTGTGCTTTCAGTTCTTGTTTTTATGTCACCACCTCTCAGATTAAGTGTGTATATTTCTAACACCAAAAACTTGAACCAATGTTCACAACTTGTTGACAAGTCATGTTTAGACAGTGCATTCCTATTATCCTTTCTATTGACAGCATACACATGTTCTCTTATACGGTCTTTCAAGCAGCGGTTAGTCTTTCCCACGTAGAAACTTTTGCATATAACTCAAGAAGCACAATAAACAACTTTTTTGGTATTACAGTCTGCATAAAACCACAATTTAAATGTCTGTGCAGTTTCTGGATGTCCAAAATGATCATCTTTATCAATATATCTACAGACATTACAGTGACGACAGGGAAAGGTCCCTACTCTCTAACTGTCCCCTCCTCATGATCAGACAGGGGTTTATAACACAGCATTTTCTTTAATGATGGACGATTTTTTAAACAAAAGGAGGGGGTTTCACCCAGCAGTCTCTTACAAATGTCATCTGAAGCCAAAATCTTCCAGTGTTTCTTGACAATTTCACAGACAGACCCTGAATCCCTGGAATATGTAAGGTTCATACATATAGGTTGAACAGAGCTACTGGTAACAGGGCAAGATCCTCACTTAAGCCACTAAAATATGGTCTAGTGCGTGTGTCCCTTTGCATAACTGCATTATTCTGTGCAGTTGTTATATCTAGGTCACTATACCCTCTTTTCATTAAATTTGAGGCAAGTGTGTCAAAGGAGTCATACATGTCACTGTCTCTTGTACTTAGTCTGGCTGTCCTAAAAAACTGACCTTTGAGGACATTCTGTTTAACATGTTTCGGATGCATACTGCATGAGTGTACTGTGTTATTAGTCTTGCAGGGCTTAACATATTGTCTTGTATGTATACCATCTAGTGTCTTAAGCACTGTAACATCTAGGAAAGGGATAAACTCTCTGGACCATTCATAAGTAAACCTGAGAAAGTTGGTCATACTATTTAGATAGGACACAAACTGGTTGAGGCCTTCTATTGTGTCTCCCCATACAAGGAAGAGGTCATCTACGTAATGGCCATAGTAAAGTACAGATTCCTTAAACCTGTTGTCAGAAAGAACATTCTGCATCTCCCATTCGGCTAATACCATGTTGGTGTAGCTGTTGGCACACACCGTGCCCATAGCTACCCCTGTCTGTTGTAAATAGTGTTTGTTCTCAAAAATAAACACATTGTGTTCTAAAATCAGCTCCAATAGAGTGCAAACCTAGTAGACCTTATTACTGAAGGTGGAACTCTTCCCTAAATGCATCCTAACATAGTCAATGCCTGTATCATTGGGAATGCGGGTAAACAATGAAGCAACATCCAACATGAACAGTAAGGCTTCTTCTCTAAACCCTGTGCAGACTAGTTGCTCAATTTACTCAGGAAATCCCTAGTGTCTTTGAGGATATTCCCTGTCCCATTGACCACTGGGCAAAGTTGTTTCTCTACGAAAATGGATAGTGGCTCAGTGGCCCATCCCCTACCAGACACTATGGGCCGCATAGGTGGATACAGTCTATCCTTATGTACTTTGGGAAGTCCATAAATTTTAGGTACTAATGCATGCTCAACCAGGAAGTACTCCTACAACTTTCTGTCTGTCATACTATCCATAAGTAAACTCTCCACTCTCTCAAATATTCTATTGGTTAACCTTGTAACTTCTGCAGTATTCAACTTAACATAAGTGCTCTCCTCACCCAGAATTTGAAGCATGGCATTTAAATATTCTGAGACATTCAAAATGACTATACCATGCCCTTTATCAGCTGGGCGAAAACAAATATCTTGACTTTTCATCAAGTCAAGGAAGGACAAAAACTCTTCTTGACTCAAGTTGTTACAATTTTTTCTACCTTTCCTATTCCTATCAGAGGAGTAAGAAAAATAACCATAGATGCCATCAGTGCACAATTTAAGAAAAGCTTCAACTAATGGTGAGTTTATCGGTGTAAAAACACTAGGAGAAGTACAAGCCAGGGAATGGTTTTAAAGGTGCAGCCTGGCTGCTTCACAACCATTACCCTTCTTCTTCCCTCTTCTTCTACATCGCCTTGCTTCAGTGGATGTTGTTCCTCCAGGTGGTCTTACTTACAACTTCGTCGTATCCAAATACTGGTGACACAGATTTACAAAAGACAAATCCTTTCTTGGTGGATTCACCCTCCCCAAATTCACCAAGGCAGAAAGCACTGCCCCACACGGTGGCACCAGTGATCTGCTCCCTGCCTGATGGGGGGGGGCATTAACTCAGGAGGCTAGATGGTTCATGGGGCGTTCCGCCGTTAAGAATACCACGATTCACATAATGTCCTAGAAGATGAGAGCAGTGCTTTTGGCGTTGCAAGCCCTCAACGACTTTCTTCCCTTTGGGACAATTACACAATATGGTATACACACAGACAGCAAGTATATCAAAAAACGGGAAGGCGGAACCAGGTCCTACCCCTTGTGTCGAGGAAGCTCTCCAGACTTTGTAGTGGTGATCTCCTCTCATAGGTTTCTGGTAGCAACGCGCATATCCCACAGGGAAAACCCAGCTTGTTTAGCGGTTGAATTGAGCAGAGCTATTTTCATGCCTCACAGTGGTCTCAAACAATCTATAGTGGAGATTTTCTAGAATGGGGTCTTTTTTGTTGCGATCTTTTGCTACTCTGAGCAGCAAATACTTGAATTTCTTCTCTCTCTTCCACTGCCAGGCCATCCCCTTCCCACGCTCTGACCCAGGGACAGCCCCAGGGACTTCTTTATGCCTTTCCTCCCTTTCCTCTTATCCCACAAGTAATCCAGAAAGCCATCCAGGTGAGAATTGAAGCCACAGCATTGCCCTTTATTGGCCTCGACAAATTTGGTTACCTTTTGGTTCCACAAAGACAGAGTATCTTATCACCGCCAACTCAGATATTATTTGGGACAGACCTTTCTTTCTACAAGGAGTAAGCTTCTGAAGACCATACAGTGCTGGTCCTTCTGCCATCCTTCAGGGTTTTTCTATAACTTCTCATTTTCTAAAATTGCCAGCATAAGGGCCCTCTCCATTCCCAAACTCTAACTTCAAAGACAGATTTCTGACAAACAGTTTCAAATCAGTCAAAACATCATTTAAAGTAGAGTTCCCAGTTGGTATAAAGTTGAGTCCCCTGTTCAACACATCCCTCTGTTCAACAGTCAAAGTTATTGAGGATAGGTTAAAAATTAAGTCTTTCTCAGCTTGTTCTGAACTGTCAGTCCTGTTTCTGTTGTATCCTGTGCGTACTGCCTCTTCTTGAAGTTCTTATCCCTGCTCTGGGACCCCCCTCTCTGCTTCACATTGAGGAGTTCTGGAGCTTGTAGCAATAAAAAAGGCTGTTTCCT
This sequence comes from Protopterus annectens, assembly GCF_019279795.1. Classification (NCBI taxonomy): domain Eukaryota; kingdom Metazoa; phylum Chordata; order Ceratodontiformes; family Protopteridae; genus Protopterus; species Protopterus annectens. Next base: position 887,146,117 of record NC_056726.1, on the reverse strand, counting down.
CAAAGCAGTGCTTTTTTCACCTTGTGAAACTCCACTTCCCTGATTAAAATCTACAGCATTCACCAAAGTATTAGAATTCAGTGTAGTTCAATTTCTGTCCGTATTTGGACGTAAAACTGTAAGGAAACCACTGAACGAGTTATGTGGGTGTTTGGGAGGATTTAAAGACACTGGCGGTCCATGTTGCAGCTCTTCAGCCCATTCTCCATTGCCTTCTGGTAATGGAGCATTCTCTTGATTTCGTTTCTGCATTACCTGTTTGGTAGTGTTGGTACCTCTTCCAGCCACCCAAGCTCTCCTGTCATTGGTCGAACGAGCATCTCTCTGGTCCTCGTTGGCTGGGGAAGACACCACCCTGGGAGCCAACCAAGAAAGTGGGTTTAAGAATAGACTGGAACGTCTGTTAGTGGTGAGTGATGGCAACCCCTTACTCTCTATGAACATAGAGGCTTTGGATCCCAGTGTGATTGAAACTGTAGAATTTGCTGACCATGACCGCTTTACACAGTTGTTCCGAACCACTGAGAACAACTTATATCAGTTGAAAAGGCTTCCGTGGCAGAGATTGCACTTTGAAGCCTGTCTCCATTTCAAAGTCATTCCCAGAAGACTTCGTATATGCAAAATGCCAACTTACGGCAATTCTCTGCCAGACTTATTGAGAGAATGGTAGAATTATAATCTTGAGGTCAGTGCAGAATATATATGTTTGTTGCCGGAATACTTTGGCTCTGTGGCGATCAGCTTGCGTAAAGAAGTTATTGACAACATTAATGAACTAAATACATGAACAGAGTTCTCCCCCTACAAACACAAACTTGATTAACTATTGGGAGAACTCATGCAGTACAATAAACAAATGCAGGAGGTAAAGAAGAAGAAAATACCCAGGGACTTAAAAGATTTCAGCACTGGCCACATTTTTTCCTGGTCTGATAACAGGCATATGAACCGGATGGTCTCGGTACAGTCTATACTTCCTCTCTTGGAAAAAGTCAATTGGGTGTGCTCTATAGACACATAAAAATGGACAAACGCTCCAGGAGGTTCCAGCGCTTCCAACTGGGAGCCAGTCATTTCCAAATCAGAGCACTGCCCTTTGGACTCACTACAGCCCCCAGGGTGTTCACCAAATGCATGGCAGTGGTTGAAGCTCATCTCTGGCTGCAGGGCATTCGAGTTGTTCCATAACTCGATGATTAGCTCCTCACCAAGAGATTATACTCTGCATCTCTGTGCATCTCTAGGTGTAACAATAAATTACAAAAAGTCAAGCTTACAACCCTCTTAGCAGTTAGACTTCATCAGTGCTCACTTAGACACTGTTACAGGAATTGTTTTTCTTCATCCAGAAAGACTACAGTGCATCAGATCCCAAGTCAGTCAAAATTCTAAGAAACAAAAGCGTTCCAGCAAAATTAGTCTTAAAATTATTAGGTTCAATGGCAGTGGCAGTAACCCTTATCCCCTTAGCAAGATATCACATGCAAATCCTGCATTGATTACTTGCCTCCCAGTGGTCTCTGATTCGTCAACCATTGTTTTACCTAACTGTGATTACCAATTGCTGCAAACAGTATCTTTCGTCGTGGCTCCATTCCAACCAGATTCTCTTGGGGGCGGCCATTCATTCTTCCACACCCCCAAGCATTAGTGACCATGGATGCTTCCCAGATGGGGGGGGCATTATCTGGGAAGGACGGTCCAAGGCATGTGGTCCCAACTAGAGGCTAACTTGCACATCAATGTTCTGGAGATGAGAGCAGTGCTGTTAGCATTGCAAGCATTCCAGGATGTCCTTCCTCTGAGAACAGTAGGAATTCAGATAGACAACATGTCAGTAGTTTGGTATATTAGGTTTACCTTCATAAGGTTGATCACATATAATCGACCGGCCACATCACTGAACCGTTTCCGCAAAACCAGAACCGCAAAATCTTTCAAATGTCGAAATAACTTAGAATTTCAACATTTCTAACCGCGCCACACCTCCACACCAGTGCTAACATGGGTCAAAAAGGGGGCGAGATTTTGTCGTTTGGAAATTTGGTGTTCAACGTTTTGAAGAGTCGCAGTTCGGTATTTGCAGAAGCGTGGTCGACCATAACGTGATCGGCATTATGAAGGTAAACTGGTATATTAACAAGCAAAGGGGAACCAAGTCTTATCCATTGTGTCAAGAAGTCCTCAGAGTTTGGCAAAGGGTGGTGATTTCTTCCAACCGCTTTTTCACAGCAACGCACATTCTGGGGAGCTCCAACATTATAGCAGACAAGCTGAGCAGAACTATTCTCATGCTTCATGAGTGGTCTCTCAATCCTGTAGTGGCGAACAAGATTTTTTGTCACTGGGGCCAATCTTGCTGTGATCTTTTTGCCTCATCTTTGAACAAGTGCAGAAGTTACTTTGCCCTAATCCCCCTCCCTCTGGGGAGTCACCCAGAGATGCTGTCCTTCACAATTGGCACCCAGGTCTTCTCTATGCTTTTCCTCCAACTCCCCTGATATCGCAGTTTCTAAAAACGCCAAGAGGATGGAAAACTCAATAATCCTCATTGCTCCCTTTTGGCCTCTACAGGTTTGGTTTCCCTTCCTCTGGCCTCACCTTCTTCGGAAACCATGGATTCTGGACCCAGCTCCAGATCTACTGTCTCATCCAGAAGGCATGGTTCATCCGAATCTCCAACACCTCAAGCTCACTGCATGGCTTCTCCAATTCCCATGATTGCCAGGCATCCTTCCCTATCCTCTTTTGTCCGACAAATTATTGTGGCTCATCACAAACCTTCAGCTAGGAAACGTTATCAAAATAAATGGGAAAAATTTGTGAGGTGGGCCCTTAACAACAAATTTAATCCTTATTCGAGCCCAGTTCGTAAGGTTTTGGATTTCTTAGTTAACCTCTACCAATCCGGTTCTTCTGCATCAACAGTTAAAGTTAATCTAGCAGCAATTTCTTTCATATGGGATTTGATGGCTCATCTTTAATGTCACACAAACTCTGCAAAGCATTTTTTAAGGGGCTGCTGATGTTAAGACCTCCATTTAGAGAACCAATTCCTTCTTGGGATCTAACACTAGTCCTACAGTCCTTCACTTTGAACCATCAGCAACTTGTGACTTAAAAGTTTTTGCATTGGAAAACTGTATTTTTGGTGGCTATTACATCTGCCAGAAGAGTATCTGAACTTCAGGCCTTATCCTACAAACCTCCCTACTTAATATTTCACAAAGATAGGGTTGACCTTAGGATCAATCCATCCTTTTTACCAGATGTAGTTTCAGAATTTAATATAAATGAAACACTTCAATTGCCAGTTTTCTTCCCTAATTTTACCAATAAAAGGGAGTATTCCCTTCATTTTCTAGATGTCCACAGACAACCACAATTTTACCCTTACAAGAACAAAGGATCTCAGAAAGTCTGACCAATTATTTTTTGTATTTTCTTCTCTATCTTTAGGTAATCCAGTTTCAAAGGTTACCTTGGCAAAATGGCTTAGCGACTGTATTACTTTTATCCGTCAGTCAAAAGGGCTTCAACTTCCACACCCAGTTAAAGCCACTTCTTATCTGCCACTACTTTAGGCAAACTTGATCTGAGGTAATTTACAGAGGAGCATTATGAGTAGAGCCTAGCTTGAATGTTTGGAGGGTGCAAGCTGAAGTAAATGGCGGAGTCAGTTCTGAGGCTTGGATTCGATCTCCCATAGTCAAGGATTAGTGAAAATTGACAACACAGATGGAATGTTATGGTAAGACATAACTTCCTTTTTAAGTCACAGACAAAATTCAGGTCCCTGGACCTTGTATTTCTGGTACTGTTTAACTTTCGAATATGTAGAATATTCATAAATGTTGGATTTGTGGATACCTTGTCTGCCAAGCATAGATCACCCTTCATCTCGGACACTAATCTGTTCTATAGACCTTACACGTTGTTTTGAGGTGCTGCCACTCTTCTTCAACTCCACCTATTTGCTCTTCCTCCCAATGTGCTAGAGCCTCGAGTAATTCCTTGAACATTTGTGCTTTCTCCCCAGTCAACTTCCAGGTCTTTAGCCTAGTGTCTATAGACCATAGAGCCTTCTGTGACCACTCCTTGCAGATGATTGTGACAGCCAGTGGTTTATGCTGCTGGACGACTGTTTCACTGGCTTTGACTTTGCAATCACTGATTCTACAGTAATGCTCCTTCCTTACTAGGATGTAGTCTACCTCAGTTGTGTGTTGTCCATTCTTGTATGTTATCTTATGATTGTCTCTTTTGCTGAACCCATGTGTTGACCATCATCAAATCATTTGCCAGACAGAACTCTAGAATGGTCTTTTCTTCTTTATTCCAGTTGCCCTACCCATGAGGATCCAGGCAATCCTCGTATCCCGTTCCTTCTGTCCTGATATGTGCATTCGTGGTCACCCATTATCAACACCAATTCATGTTGTCCTGCTTTATGTAGTAGGCCCTGCAGTTGCTGTTGGAATGCACTATTTTCCTCACTGTCACAACCCTGCTGTGGGGCATATGCTGAGATTATGAATAGTACCCTGTTTTTACACTGGAATTTGATTGCCAGGAGTCTATCACTAATTCTGATGACATCCCTCATTGTCTTCTGAAGCTTCTCTCTCACCACAATTCCCACACCATTTCTAGTTTGTCCTCCTTCCTAATATACTCTGGATCCCAAGCCAAGTGTCTTTTCTGCACTCCCCTTCCATCTTGTCTCCTGGATGCAGAGGATGGCCAACTTCTTTCTTACCATCATGTCATTCATTTCCAAGCTGCATCCTGTCAGTGAACCTACACTGAGTGTGGTAATCCACATTTATATTACATAATCAAACTTTCAAAAGTTTGAACGTCATATAGTCGACACCATATGATCGAACTTTTAAAAGTTAGAAAATATAAAAATAATAAACCAAAGAAAAAAACACCTGAACCGTTTAAGCAGGGGGGCAGACCACCCTGCACCCCCAATGTGGGAGGCTATGCTACCCACCCCCCTGCTCTTTAAATATACCAACTCTGAGATTGCACTACAGTGCAGAAAAGGGAAATCTTCTCATTCTGCACTGTACGGAGATCTCCACTGAAACGTTCAAACTTTTAAAAGTTCAATCATATGACGTTCGAACTTTTAAGAGTTCGACAACATGGTATAGACCCGGTAATCCTTAGTTCATGCTTGGTAGTTTAATTGGTTTTACGTTTGGCGTTTGCTCAACAGAGCTTTCCAAGGTAACCCAAATAGAGCAACTGGCCAGTGGCTGGCCAGTAGCTTGTTGTCCCAGGGCTGCTGGGCTTTATGGTGGGCACACTCTGACCAGTAGAAACACATACACCCCTCCCACTGTTAGCATGGGTCCCTGGTGTAGGTCAGAGTAGGCCGGGTCCTCAAGCCACTTATCACTGGCAAATACCCATGCCCATTTTTTTTTTGGGTGACATTAGTCAATATGACCAAGTTACCTAGAGCCAGTTGTTATACCATTAAGTGGCTAGCCCTGACACAGTGAACAGTCTGTGATCCATGTTCTCCTGTATAGAGGATACTGCTCACCACAGTTGATGCCTAAAGCGGTTAGTCTATATAACTCTTCCCCCTTTAGGGTAGCAGTAGTGTCTGTGCTGCTGTCCACAACTCCATTCTTGGGTAATTTTGAGGTGGAAACATTCAGTGTGTTTTTGGGAAGTGGGAGAGACAGAGGAAAGGCATGCACACTCCATTCAGGCATTAGCCAGAGGACAAGATCAAACCTTGTACCTTGTGCATGGGTGGCGAAGACCTTAACCATTATGTCAGCTGTGCAACACACATCAGGCCATAGCAGCATATCATCTGCATACATTATTAATTTAAGATTTGGTAATCCTAGGGAGACATCATTAACAAAGAGAGAAGAGGACTTAGGCCAGAAGTAGAAGATGAGACTTTGCTATGGACTTGGAAGGTTCTATCCTTTATATAACTGCGAAACCAGTACATAATATCTTCAAAGATGAGTATTTTGAGTTTGTTAGAAGAAGAGTATGGCTGACCATTTCAGAAGCCCTTGTCATGTCAACAAAGAGACCTATAGTAATAAGTGCCCATTTGGCATGTACCTCACTAGACACCTGCAGCAGCTGGAGAGGCCACAAAAGTACATCGCAAAGGGGATCCTAGGCCTTAAACACATCCTATATAGACAGACTCAAAAAACTCCATTTTTTATCCGTGTCATACTGTCTACTGAGAGGCTATCTCTGCTTGACCTACAAAGGCATGTCTAACCCAGCTCTGTTGGAAATGCTACAGCTAAAGAAATTCCAATCCCCCCGCACCACACACTCCAGAGACCTCAACCTCATTACCACGATCAACAGAACATGCTGGAGGGACAGGTTCATAACCCAGAGACTGTCCATGCTCTGGAATAGACTTCCAGTACATGTCAAGCAGAGCACCTCACTGGCCTTCTTCAAGAGAAACCTTGACAAGTGGATGGGCAATAGAAAGTTCACCCCGGGGATCACTCCAGTGGCTCTACTCGATAGAGGCTCTGGAAACTAACGTTGGGCGGCACAGTGCCTGGGCAGTTTTGTGGGCTAGGCTTGTAAAGACTCCAGGGGCATTAGCCTGGTAGACACCTATGTAGGTTGCAATAAATGGTATCAGTGGCCATTACCAGAGTAGTAAAGGTACCAAAGGCATTATGAAAGCTATACTGTGCATCACGTAAAACACTATAGCTGTTAATGTGCTTAAGTAGTTGCTTGTATAAAAGTTGTTTTATTTATTTTGATAATAGGGTACAGGGTAGATATAGGCCTGTAATTTTTCAACCCATTAGGAGGAGAGACTTTAGGTAGAGAGATTAAAACGTGTTTGAATGCTGGTGGGACAGTGCCTGAAGTGACAGATAGGTTAAAGACATGAGTAAGGGGGTTAACAGTTTTTTTAGCTGCAGACTTTAGTAAGGTTGGATGAAGATTACTGGATTTAGATCCTGAATTGCTAAGTTTGAGCAATATGGACATGGTCTGTTTGTCTTAAATATCAGAGATGTGAAAGGTTGCTGCATGAGAGACTAGAGGGTATAGATCAGGGGTTGCTAGAGGGTATAGATCAGGGGATTAGGTTCTTCTTTGTTGGTGGGGGAATAAATTGTTGGAAAGGCTTTAGTTATGTCTTTTATGGTGGAGCATAATCATTAGCAAATGCGGAATGATTTAATGTTAAGGGTTTATTCGTTTTTTTCCCCTCTATTTTTAACACCGTTATTAAATTATCACTTAAGATGTTGGCAAACATACATTTATATAAAAGAAAACAAGCCACATTACCATGTTCCAGTTACATATATTGTACTTCATATATGTTTTTGTATAACTGTCATAAGTCCAGTATTACATAAATTGCTTAATTCCTGCCTTTCCTTAAACTTTGCTCCTCCTCCATAACATTTTTCTGCATGTATTTGTTCCCATAATTTCCAATTGTTTTTGTTGTTGTTGTTATTATTATTATTGACATTGGCTTTGTGGCTCTGTCTCTCTCTGTGGTTCTGTCATGCTCCTTGATGCACTGAGCTGTCCAGGGTGCTGAAGTTCTATGTTGCATAATGATTGGTTCCCACTGGATATTGCATTGCTTACTCCTTACCTTTTACAGTTTTTAAGTAAAAATATAAGTAAAAAAATATTTTTTTATTAAAGAATGATTCAACATTGGTTTTGCTGATTCCTGCTACTTCTTCTGGTACCTCATTACCAGAATCAGCAAAACGAACCTTGAATGCTGTTGTAAAATCAGGTTGTCTGTGTTTCTTAAACCAACTTCAAATGCTGTTGTGAAATCAGGTTGTCTGTGTTTCTTTTGCAAAATGTTCACTCTTCTTCCTTATTTTTAACTTTTTAGAGCGACTGAATAAAAAAGCATTCTTTATCAAAAAGTCTTTTTTTACTTATATTTTTTCCTATATAGTGTTCTCCTACTCTTTTACAACAACAACGACCACCACCAGTACTGTTGGCCAACAGGGTGCTGGCGGAAATTGGGCTACTGTTGGCCGAAGGAGGAGAAGAGGGGGAAGGCATGCCCGAAGGCAGGTAAAGGCTAGGACTGTGATAGTGAGGGTTGGAACTTTGAATGTTGGCAGTATGACTGGTGTAGGGAGAGAGCTAGCTGATATGATGGACCGAAGGAAGGAAGGAATATTGTGTGTGCAAGAGACCAGATGGAAGGGGAGCAAGGGTAGGTGTATCGAAGGTGGTTTCAAATTGTTTTATCATGGTGTGGATGGGAGGAGAAATGGCGTAGGCATTATCCTGAAGGAACAGTATGCTAACAGTGTTTTGGAGGTGAAAAGAGTGTCAGATAGAGTGATGTTTATGAAGCTGGAAATTGATGGTGCAGTGATGAATGTTAGTGCATATGCTCCAAAAGTTGGGTGTGCGATGGATGAGAAAAAAAAATTTGGAGTGAGTTGGATGAAGTGATGATGACTGTACCCAAGGGTGAGAGACTGGTGAGTGGAGCAGATTTCAATGGGCATGTTGGTGAAGGGAACAGAGGGGATGAGGAAGTGATGGGTAGGTATGGTGTTAAGCAAAGGAATGCAGAAGGTCAGATGGTAATGGATTTTGCGAAAAGGATGGACATGGCTGTGATGAATACGTATTTTAACAAGAGGGAGGAGCATAGGGTGGCATACAAGAGTGGAGGAAGATGCACACAAGTGGATTATATCTTAAGTAGAAGGGCCAGTCTGAAGGAGAATGGAGACTGTAAAGTGGTGGCAAGGGAAGGTGTAGTTAGGCAGCATAGGATGGTGGTTTGTAGGATGACATTGTGGGTCAAGAAGAGGAGGATGAGTGTGAGGGCAGCACAAAGGATCAAATGGTGGAAATTGAAAAATAGTAATTGTGAGGTGATGTTCAGGGAAGAGCTAAGACAGGCACTGGGTGGCAGTGAAGAGTTAACGAATAGCTGGGTAACTGCAGCAGAGCTAGTAAGAGAGATGGCTAGAAAGGTGCTTGGTGTGACATCTGGAAAGAGGAAGGAGGACAAGGAGACCTGGTGGTGGAATGAAGAAGTACAGGAGAGTATACAGAGAAATAGGTTGGAGAAGAAGTGGGATTGTCAAAGAGATGAAGAAAGTAGACAAGAGTATAAGGAGATGAGGTGCATGGCAAAGAGAGAGGTGGTGAAGGCTAAGGATAAGGCGTATGAAGAGTTGTATAAAAGGTTGGACACTAAGGAGGGAAAAAAGGACCTGTACCGATAGGCTAGACAGAGGGACCGAGCTAGTAAAGATGTGCAGCAGGTAAGGGTGATAAAGGATAATGAGGGAAACGTATTCACAAGCGAGTAGAGTGTGTTGTGCAGATGGAAAGAGTACTTTGAGGGGTTGATGAATGAAGAGAATGAGAGGGAGAGAAGGTTGGATGATTTGCGGATAGTGAATCATGAAGTGCAGTGGATTAGCAAGGAGGAGGTAAGGATAGCTATGAAGAGGATGAAGAACGGAAAAGCTATTGGTCCAGATGACATACGCGTGGAAGCATGGAGGTGTTTAGGTGAAATGGCAGTGGAGTTTTTAACTAGATTGTTTAATGAAATCTTGGAAAGTGAGAGGATGCCTGAGGAATGGAGAAAAAGTGTTTTGGTACCGATTTTTAAGAATAAGGGTGATGTGCAGAGCTATAGTAACTACAGAGGGATTAAACTGATCAGTCACAGCATGAAGTTATGGGAAAGAGTAGTGGAAGCTATGTTAAGAAGGGAGGTGATGATTAGTGGTCAGCAATATGGTTTCATGCCAGGAAAAAGCACTACAGATGCAATGTTTGCTCTGAGAGTGTTGATGGAGAAGTACAGAGAAGGTCAGAAGGAGTTGCATTGTGTCTTCGTGGATTTGGAGAAAGCATATGACAGGGTGCCTGGAGAGGAGTTGTAGTATTGTATGAGGAAGTTGGGAGTGTTAGAGAAGTATGTACGAGTGGTACAGGATATGTACGAGGGTAGTGTGACAGCGGTGAAGTCTGTGGTGGGAGTGATGGATGCGTTTAAGGTGGAGGTGGGATTACATCAAGGATCAGCTCTGAGCCCTTTCTTATTTGCAATGGTGATGGACAGGTTGACAGATGAGATCAGACAGGAGTCCCCGTGGACTATGATGTTTGCAGTTGCCATTGTGATCTGTAGCGAGAGTAAGGAACAGGTGGAGGAGACCCTGGAGAAGTGGAGATATACTCTAGAGAGAAGAGGAATGAAGGTCAACAGGACTAAGATAGAATATATGTGTGTGAATGAGAGGGAGGATAGAGGAATGGTGAGGATGCAGGGAGTAGAGGTGGCGAAGGTGGATGAATTTAAGTACTTGGGATCAGCAGTTCAGAGTAATGGTGAGTGTGGAAGAGAGGTGAAGAAGAGAGTACAGGCAGGATGGAGTGGGTGGAGAAGAGTGTCAGGAGTGATTTGTGACAGATGAGTACCAGAGTGAAAGGAAAGGTCTACAAGAGGGTAGTGAGACCAGCTATGTTATATGGGTTGGAGTCAGTGGCATTGACAAAAAGGCAGGAGTCAGAGCTTGACGTGGCAGAGTTGAAGATGTTAAGATTTGCACTGGGTGTGACGAGGATGGACAGGATTAGGAATAAGTATATTAGAGGGTCAGCCCAGGTTGGAAGGTTTGGAGACAAAGCCAGAGAGGCAAGATTACGTTGGTTTGGACATGTGCTGAGGAGGGATGCTTGGTATATTGGGAAAAGGATGCTAAGGATGAAGCTGCCAGGTAAGAGAAAAAGAGGAAGGCCTAAGATAAGGTTTATGGATGTGGTGAGAGAGGACATGCAGGTGGTTGATGTGACAGAGCAAGATGCAGAGGACAGGAAGAAATGAAAACAGTTGATATGCTGTGGCGAGCCCTAACGGGAGCAGCCGAAAGAAGAAGAGTTTGCTCCTACTCTTTTCTAAAGAGCTCACTTACTGTTCTTTTATTTCTGTTACAGTATTCATTACTTCAAATACAGCCGGTTTAGACTTTGATTTCCATTTTCTTGGTAATTTTTTTTTTTTTGGCAGCCACCAGAATTAAACTTTACAACTACATCAACGTACTTCAGATCCTGTGTCCTAGCTCAAAAGAATCATTTGATTAGTTACACCTATTTGCACACCCAGTATTTCTGACAAAGTACTCTTTATGTAATTTTTAAAGTATGCCATCTCATTTCACTCCCAAAATGTAAGTTTCCGGTTACCTCTTTCTTCCCAGCCACATCTCCAACATTTACCATATACCTGATGAAAAATTCTTTGAAGTTTGCTTGGGGTGTAAAGTACTTATGTAAGTACGTCTAAGCTAAAATCCTAAACCATCCAGACTTTGTTGCATACTTGGGAACCGTAAATATATCCTCACATTGTTCCCTTGCAAATTTAATTTTGTTTTAATATTCAGTGAATGCCATGGGCAACACTGTGAACTAAGCCTTCTTTTTTGTAAGGTGGTACAGTGTATTCTGAGTTGTGGATAGTTTTGCATTAAAAAAATTCTAAAGCCGAGGTAGGATGAGATATGGCATACAGAGGAGTTCAGTCTGTAGCAGTGAGTAGGGTTTTGAGGTTTGGTAGCTTATTATTAGGGAAAAAGTCTTCCTTCAGTTATTTGAAGAGGCTTTTTTCTATGTTTTGAATGACCAAATGAATATAATGAGTGAGTGGTCATTCAGAGCACTAGGGAGTATTTCAGTATGAAGGCACCTGCTTTGTATGTTTATTATTATTCGGTCAAGTGTGGAGACAGAGACACTTGGTTTGAGTAGGATTTTGTATTTGGGCCAGGCTAAATTGCTGCAACATTTTAAGAGCCGCAGTGCCTTTCCCAATAGCACTGATATTGAAACTACCAATAATAATTGTGTTAAGTATGCTTTTATGGAACATATAAAATAGTAAAAACCAAACCACCAGTCTGACCAAACAATGAAGGTAACCACTAGCAATAGCGAAAAACACAGTTTAATATCACTTTCATCTCAAAAGACTTTTTCAGAATGAAAAATGCACACAGCAGCATCCCCTTATATATCAAATCAAAATAATTACCTAATAAAACAATCAATTACTTAACGTGCACTAGCAAAAGGAATACAGTCATTTAGAGGTACACATCTGATAACATAACATAGACAGTTCATTTTAAAATCTTCAGTCTTCTAATCAGAAAACATTTAATATTCACTGAGTCGTTAATACCAGGTTTTTTGTCAGCTCCTAACCTGAGCTGCCACATTATGTGCTGACAAAAAAGCTCTTTTGCAGAAGTATGCCTGCAGCTAGAGGGAGTCGTGGGGGAATGACTGTTGTGGAGATCATACTACGGTGCAGATAAGGGAATATTCATACTCATAGCATGAACTTAGGAAAGATAAATATCCTCACTGTAGTGCGATCTCGGAGTTAGAATATTAAAGTAGGGGGTGTGGGGCACAGCCTCCCACATGGGGGTTGCAGGGGGGCTTGCCCCCCAGCATAAAAGTAGATTTATTGTTTGTTTTGTTTTTTAACGCACTTTAACAAAAGTGCTTTTTCGGTGAAAGCGCTTTCATTAAAGTGTGTTCGGTGATTGTGGATTCAGACTATTGAACTTTCGTTCAATAGTCCTAGATCCATGTAGATATAGATATATACATATATATATATATATATATATATATATATATATATATATATATATATATAGATATGGATCTACCTTACTAGATCGACATGTTAAAACAGCGAAAACGACTTCACCGACGCCAGAAGATCGACAGTTCACAAACACGACACCTCATACACTCGACACATCATACCAACAAACAAAACAAATCCTCTATCCAAAACCCACACACACAACACAAGCACACCAAAATCCTTACAAACCAACACTAACCCATACATGCACAACTATCTACAACCCTAACCCAAACCCTTACCCTAAGGTCCGTCACTGTCGCACACTCACCTAACCCGCGCCCTAACCCTAACTCACTTATCCCACCCCTACCCCTACAGACCGCCAACATCGCACACTTACCTTACTCGCACCCTAACCCTAACTCACTTATCCCACCCCTATCCCTACACACCGTCAACATCGCACACTTACCTTACTCGCACCCTAACATCCGTCACTACTGCATACTTACACATCCTTTCCCCATCGCAGCGTTCTCACCGTCGGTGTCTTCCTCCGTCGGTCTTCTGCCTTGTCGATCTTCTGGCGTCGGTGAAGTCGTTTTCGCTGTTTTAACATGTCGATCTAGTAAGGTAGATATATATATATATATATATATATATATATATATATATATATATATATATATATATATATATATAAAATATATTAATTGTCCTCAGCCAGGCTTCTGATATAGTCATAATGTGGGGATTTTCTGTTACTAGCCATGCTTAAAGGTTGTTCCATTTATTATTTAAGACTGCAAGAATTAAGGCAAGCAATTTTAATGTCTTAATTTCTGATATGATAGCTGATTGGGTTCTGTAATTGAGGTGTCCTGGTTTGAGTGGTTATCTCCTGAACTTAATAGTTAGAGTAAGAGACAATGGAGTTTGGAGAGAAGATCATTAAGTTTGGGAATGGTGATTGGTGACCTCTGTAGGAGTATGGGTTGTGATAGAAGTTGTTTCCTCGTAGCATAAGCACATTTATTACTGGTGTTACTCAGTAGGTTGTGTATTCTTATTTGCCAGTAGTGGGCCTGAGTGGGGCTGGGGGTCCTGACATGGGCATGAAAGAGGCAGAGTATCTGTAATGGATAGATTGTATAGATTGTAGGTTAAAGTGATAGAATGGTAAGACAACAAAGAAAGTGTTGAGAGATTAACAAATGGCATTATGAGTCTGCAAGATAGCTGGGGTTATAACTTATAAAAGCAGTGATAGCAATAGGACTGGGAAATGTCAAAGGCATAATAAGTAATATAGCACGGTACCTAGAGGGTGAGAGAGGTGGTAAAATGGAAAGAAAGGCATGGTGTGAGTCTACGACAATAAGTAATATAACAACTTCTTTTCCATCCTAATAAGAGGAGGTGGAAAGGTGGGTAAAAGAAACACCCTGGCCTACATTTTGCCAGTGCTATAAATCCACTGCATTCCACTCAATTAAAAAATAGAAGCTCCAGATAGGAGAAGGTAATATACTTTGATATCTACGAAAGTTGTGTCAGGAAATGAA
>NC_056726.1:887106879-887126879 GCF_019279795.1 Protopterus annectens | reverse complement strand
GCGATAATTGGGCAAGAAATGGTTTGCACTGGCTTCCATTGTTAACCATCCTATAGGCTTTACAAGTCAATGACAGATGATCCTAAGCTAAAAAGCCTCAGAGTATTTCCATGAGTTAGTAAACTCAGTTTAAATGTAGCTTCAGGTCTTTCAGATATAGAAGTATATTTTAGAGTAGAACACCATTGTACTTATGCTGTTAATGTGTTGGGCAAAGAGGTGTGAATTGCATGTACTACTACTAATTTATTTATTTTTTTAAGTTTTTTAAATGTATTTTGATTTGTTTCTGTACAACACCGAGCAACAGTTTTCTTAAATCTCTGATTTTAATCTTAATGCTGTGAAATGTTTGCCAGCTCATAGTTTCTTAGACTTTTCTTCTTCATCCAAGTCACATGAGGTCACAAAGAACTGACATAATTTGGAAATATTATGCAAGTGTTCCTAGCCTTGTTGCTGACACCAGCATTTTCTTTAAAGTCAAATTTCAGACCTGACTCCAAGACTTTAAGAGTTTATATCTTTACATTTAGGGCTATGGAACAAATATTTTTCTTTATTAGATTTTGCATCTGTTAAAATGAATACTGAATGTTTTATGTTTAACTGCTAGGATTTCATATCACATTGGTTAATATTATTTACTTTCTGTTCTTTAGTTGCCTGTATACTATCAGACAGTTAATGATGACATTTAGTAACTCCTTCTTGCCATACTGGTTGCAGTACCTGGCAATGTGGCACATTCACTTGATCACCAGTATAACATGATTTTAAGGTACTTGCTGGTTGAAAGACTATTGATCAGACATCTATTTTCTGTCAGTTTGATGTACAACCTGTGTAACTGATTTTGGCTCCAACGATACAAGTCTTTCATTAGTTCGTTCAGTCACTTGCCGATAACCCCTTGCCAAAGTTTGGGACTATGGTGGAGGCGAAAACTGTCCCTGCAAGTAGTTAAGTATAAGATGTTGCTAGCACTGAATGGAACACTAGTCCACCTCAAGATGTACATGCACCTATGAGCAGTTTAGAGGATTTCCATTTAACCTGACTGCATATCTGTGGAACTTGAGAGGAATCTGGGTATCCTGGCAAAAACACATACACACACACACACACACACACACACACACACACACACACACACACACACAGATATACATGCTCATGTAGGCGCACACACACACACACACACACACACACACACACACACACACACACACACACACAGCCATGGAGAACATTCATAACTCTGCACAAAAGGCATTATAGCATATTGCAATATACACTTAAACTGATTGCAAAAATGTCTGAAATATGGTTGTACTTTTTTTTTTTTTTTATACTAGCAACATGGATAGTTTCCATCATGGCACACACTAAGTGCAACTGAGGTCAGCATTTAAATAATTGAGCAATTAGTAAGGTGCCAAACAGGCTTGCAAAAGAAAAAAAAAACCCTGTACATTGCTAGAGAACCATTATACAAAATATTTTTTGATTATGGTTAACTGCCAGCCATAAATTAATTCTCATGCTATGAAGTACCTTAGGGATCAGTCATTATTCACTCCTCCCCCACGAGACATGGTATTACCATTAAAAGTTGCTTGCTTTTTTCTTCTTGACACTTTCTGAAGGTTCCAAAGTAGTTTGCCTTGTATAAATTAGTAAAGAAGGAAAAATCTTAATTTGTCAGTGGATACAAGTTCCAAAATGAAATGTGTTGTGACCAGGCTGGCAGTATTCCAAATTCTGATGTCCCTAGCATGGTCCAAAGACTTGACTCAGACCTTTCTTTTTGTCTCTCATATGTAATATTTTGAGCAAAGTCAAACTCGTGTGTAGATAAGTTGTTCACTACAACATGTGTCTCTTATATTGGGCTGAAGTAATGTCCTATTGATAATTTGCATAGAGCCAGTAACTAAACGGAAACAATCAACATCATGCATTTACTTTCTCCTTATATCATTGCATCTATAAATGAAAATGAGCAGTCTAAGACTAAATAAATATAGGTGTTTATTATTAATGCTCATCTGTGTATGTATATATGCATATGTGTATCTATCTATGTGTATATATGTATATATATATATATATATATATATATATATTCACACACACACACACACACACACACACACACACGCACTCACTGCAAATAAAGTTGCTGATGTGTGAGCTGATGTTTATTCTCTGACATCAAAAGCAAGGAAATGTAGCACTGTCTGTGTCATTCTGGGGCAGGATTGTGCAACAGATTGGTGCGCGGTACAGGCTTTAACTGAAGTGCGGCTAGTCTTTTTCTTTACATGTGGTGTGACTCTCTGTTTTCACATCTTCTATAAAAGCTTGTGTGATTTTTAATGTGAAAAATGATTTGGAGGAAGAAAGTAACACGACAGTTGACTGATATGCTTGAGTACTGCAGTCAGTGCATATGTATTCAAAGCCAGCATTTGTTTATGTGTATGTTTGTTTACTGGGAAATTCCAGGTTAACATAACCCATTTTCAGATGATCCCGGGGAAAGCTCCATAAGCAGGCAATTACAGCAGAAATACAAGTTTTCCAGTTATAATCATACAGACAGTAATTATGAATGGATCAGGCATGATGAGAAAAGGGCTGCAGCAACAAACATAAGCATACAGATATAAATGGCTTATAAACATATTGATACATTAATTTGACAGAGTGCTAACATACACTTTGTAGAGATATTCTAGGAAAGCCGAAGAGAGAACAAGTGAGTATAGATTCTTAAGTGAAAATCAGGTTTGTGAAAACTATCAGCTGGATGCTGTGCATAAGACCAGTCGAAAGCAACGAAAATATTGTGTAGTCATAATGGAAATGGGGGTCTATTCCAAAGCTTGGAAACAAGAACAGAAAATAAGACCTCATCAGAAAAATTGTGTTAAGAGTTACATTTGCAAGGATAGCACCTACCAAACAAAGGCTGCAAGTAGGAGTGTACCAGAAAGAATTTATAGGAGGATATTTATCAGTGGTAAAGGATGCTGTGTGCTAGCTTCAGTTACTACATATTTAGAAGTATGGTAAATTCGGGCTAATGAAATGATTTTAAGATTTTATTATGATTGGAACAGGATCGCTTGGAAACTCTTTGAGCAATCACAGCCAGTCACAAGACTTCAGAGCATTTATTCCAAAGCACAGATGAACAACAGATTATTTTTCTTTTGTAGCAGGACAAGCCTTTTTGCACCCTCACATAGAGGTCAAGCCCCCCCACTATCCCTTGAACTATTCATATATGCATATGTTTATATATTAGTACACATCACCGAACAACGGTTGGCAGTTCTGGGATCCTGTGGAAGAACAGGTGCGGTGTTTTTTACTTATGATTTACACTTGTAATGGGAGTGGAACCTGTACAGCAGTTGGGGCTTGTTGATGTAGATCACGGTTCTGTGAGGATAAGTAAATCTACCCTTTTCCCTACTGTAGTGCAATCTTGGAGTTAGTATATATAATTAGCAGGGGGGGGGCACAGGGGGGCTTGCCCCCTGCAAAAATGTGTCTTTAGTATGTATATGTCAGTGTTTTGGTACTTCGGTTATGTGTACTTTGCAATAGTGCATTTTTTTAAAATGCACTTTCGCTTTACTGGACTCGGCTTTTTCAGATTCAGTAAAGTCTACTTTTGGTGAACGAAAGTAGACACATACATATATCTATATATATATCTATATATCTATATATATATATATATATATATATATATATATATATATACACACACACACACACACACACACACACACACACACACACACACACACTCACTCACACAAACACACACACATATCTATATACATAAAGAAGGGCTCTAAAGTATCAAAGCAAGGATAGGTATTGTTGATTATTTGTTCTAAATAACACGTTTTACTTTTGTAAGTACAAATTCAGGAACTTGGCTTACCACATTTTGCTTAACTTGCTGCTTGAATACAAAAACTGCACGCTTACAGGAACATTAGGAAAAAGTTTGCACAATGCACATATGCCTTATATGTGCCCAAATTTATTTATTTATTTATTTATTTTATTTATTTATTTATTTATTGCAGTTGGTTTACCAGGATAGTCCATTGGGCCAAATGAACCCGTTTTCAATGGAGTCCTGGGGAGAAAAGCTCCAAAATACATTCAAAGTTACACAATAGGTACAACAGGTAGTAAAAAAGAAGACAAATTATTTTATTCTCACTTCATTTAGGCTCTGATTGAGATATAAAATGAGAAAAAGTATATATACAGTTTAAACTGGCAACAGGATCTAGGTAGTAGGCTTAGTTTTAACAAAGGTTTGTACTTATGAGTAACTAGAAGGAGTCTGCAAAAAAATAAATAAATAATCAGTGAGCTACAATTTTCTCCCCCGCCTTTGAAATTTAGTCTTGCTAGGTTTGTTTTCTGCAGTACCCATGACAACATCTATGTAAATTAGAACATCTGCTGTGATGAGAAAAGTATCCCTGCAGTTTTTTTAAGTCTAAATATCACAGACATGGTCAGTTATGTGGTGGGATTTTCAATAACCGTTTGAAATGTCAGGACCTGCTAGAGCGAGTCCCAGAATACGGAGATTGAATGGTCGAAAGATTGGACTTAGTATATATACTAAGTCTGAGATGCCATTTCTCGGACTATTCCCTTTTCTTACAGTTTGTGTATATATATCTATATCTATATATATCTATATATATCTATATATATATATATATATATATATATATATATATATATATATATATATATATATCTATATATAAATTTGGGGGGGATATGGGAAGCTTGCCCCCCACATGGAGGAGGTGGGGGTGCAGGGGAGTTTGCCATATCACATCCCCCCCTCGAAAGACGTTTTAAGGAGACCACCAGTTTTTGAGATTCACTCTTTTCCAGGTTTTCAGTCTTTTCTCTAGATTTTTGGCACTCGGCATTACAAGTGCTGACATTTCAGCAGGAAGTCAGGATTTGCTGTACTGAAACCACCGTGGAAATGCCTGGTGATGTCGACTGATAGTGAATTTCCAGTCTCTCCTAAACTTTATTTCTTCAGGCATTTTGGTTTTTACCTTCTAATCTTCTGAGATGAACACCAGAAAGATGTTCATCTTGATGTTTGGTTCAGGACTTTACCCAGAAGTGGAAAGTCCATTCTTCTGTTATGGTGTGGAACATCTCTACTTTTCTGGATATGATTCGGAACATTCATCTTTTTCTGTTGATGTTAGGTATCATTTAGGGTAAGCTGTTAGTCATCACTAGTCATCAAAATTCAGCCACCTGGCTATTGGCTGTAAGTTAGGTTAGCTAGCATGGCAGATTTGATCTGCTTGCCTCCTGGAGGTGCCTTGTCTGGTGTCTACTGAACACATTAAAGGCAAGTTTTGCAGTCATATAGTTTGTGTGTAATTTATATTTCCTAAGTTCATGCTATGAGTATGAATACTTTAATTGTTTATTGTTAACCTGTGTGTAAACATCAGTTTGCATTAAATCCTCTAATAATATTAAGTTCTAATTGTACAATAATGTGAAAGATGTCTCTTTTCTGGTAACATGCAGGACAAAGTCTCATGTTGTACTAACCTTTAATCTACAATCAGTGCTTTAAATAAATGCCTTTTCAAAAGTTTATAGAAAAATTCTTTGTTAGTTCAATGGCAGCTTGAATGATGGGATACCAGAGAAAACTGCTTTATACCATTCTGTTCATGAAGATTTTAAACTCTTCTGATATGAGCTAAGGTCCATTGTCACTTACAGTTAATTTAGGCAAATCTTTCCTTATGAGTATAGTCTGATACTGCAGCTGTTTTCTCTGAGGTAGTTGATTTCATGCAGACCACTTCAACCATTTTGCATGAGCAGCTACTGCCACGGGAAATATGTTGCCTTTAAAAAAGCCCCATGTAATCTCTATGTATGCTAAGTTATGCTGTGCTGTGATGGTGTTGGCTACATCAGGGTACAGTTGCTGGTGCATTTCCTACCTGTGATATCCTACACATTTGTGATAGCAGCTCCACACAGCTTCACAGTCACAACTTCATGTTCACTGTGCTAAGATGCTCTTCTTGGTTTGTATCCAGTACTTGGGAGTGCCGTTTCTGAGAAATAACCACATTGGATGTAGACAGTAATACAGAGACGGTTTCGCATTACAGAATTATTCCAACTCACTACTACTCCTGAACAAACTTTGTAATGCTAATGGGACTGCCATGCGCAGTAGATGATGAAACAGTCTATCTTGTGAATGAATGCCGGTATTGGTGAATAGCAACTGTGCCAATAATGTATGATGTAATGTGATCCTATCTCGCCTACATTCTCTACAGATGGGTTCGGAGCTGATCCTCGGCTCCGACTCGGCACGCTATACAATAGAACAAAGTCTCTTATTGGCTGAGTTACCTCATATCCCAAGATGCACCACTACTGCTTCCCCAGATCTCGTTTGCCACTTCTACAGCATAGACGTGGTCTCGGACTTGGCTGAGCTAAGTGCCTCTTAGTGATTATTTTTCTGTCAGAATTTTCGCTAAACTTAACCCAAAAGCTGTTTTAACAGCTACTTATTGTTGTGTGACTGAGTATTTTAAAATTTTGTGGTAAAATTGTTTTTTCTTCGATGGTAAAGGATCCCGTTTAAGTTAGAGGGGCCTTGCTTAGCCCACGCACCTTAGTTAGAGCTGTTTAACAGCTACTCATTGTGTGATTGTGTAGTTAAAAAATTTTTTTGTGGTAAATTGTATTTTTTCTTGGTGGTAAGTGTTCCCGTTTAACTTAGAGGGACCTTGCCCTAGTCTACGTGTTATTTTTCTCTTTGAAGTCAGTGTTGAAGTAGATAGCCATGTCGAAGGAACATAGGCCATCAGGATTTAAAAAATGTTCTAAATGCAATTATAAAATGTCCATTACGGACGATCATTCTTTATGTGTATACTGTTTGGGGCCGAAGCACCTCCAGGAATCCTGTAGCGTTTGCCACGCTTTTTCCTCTCGCGTGCTCCAAGAGAGGAAAAATAAGTTGATTTTGAAAGGGCTTATTACCCCTTCCTTTGAGGAAGCCCTATCTTCTTCTTCTTCCCCGTCGAGGAAGAAAAAATCTTCGGCTCCGACCAGCCCGTCGGATCCGGCAGCAAAAAAGTCAAGGCAGGCTTCTCCGTCGGCTCCACGGACTTCGGAGCCGAGGGTGGAACGGTCTGCCTCGATGTCTCCAGCCTTGACTCCTCTGGCTTCGGAGCCGAGAGCTCGGGCATCGAGAGGCGAGTCATCTCCATCGGCTCCACTGCCTTTCTGAGCCGATGAAGGTTGCCCGCTCAGACTCTTCCCCTTCGGTGCCGAAGTCCACATCGGCTCCGAGGGAAATTGCAGTGGTGCTGGAATCTCCCTCGGCGCCGATACTTCTCGAAACCATTCGGAGCCGGTCCCCCAGTCTTTCGGAGCCGGCGGAGAAGTCGACTCGGACCCGGTCGGTCTCTTCTCGGTCGTCGAGGATGTCCGATTCGGATGTAGACAGGGTGCTTCAAAGGCTTTTTCAGTCTCCGGTCTTTCAAAAGTTGGTCTCGGCTCCAGCCCAGTCGGCTCCGGAGCCGGTTTCCCACCCTGCCATCTCGGTTCCTCCTCCAACAGCTTCGGCGCCGTTGGAGTCGGTGTTGGTGGAGCCGGTGGAGGTTGTCGGGTCGGTCCCGACCCTAACTCCAACCCCGCCCTTCGGGTCGGTGTTCAGTACGCGGACCTCCTCTGTCGGCCCCGGGGGGGACGCTTCGGGACCGATCCTTTCGGTTCCGAGCCTCCCTCTCGGTGCGTCGGCGGGAGTTCCGACTGCTGTTGTGGCCTTGGGGGTTGAACCTTCCCAGGACTCTGGGGGTCCCGCCTTCAAGGCCATGAGGAGTGCCTTGGCCACATCCTCCCTGGCCACTTCTACCATCTCACCACCACCTTCCCTTGGCACGGAGACTGGTTCCTTTGCAATTCCCCTGTCTCATGACAGCGGAGCCCTGGGGCCTGAGTTACCCCCATTGGGGGTGCCCTTCTTCCTGGAGGTCCCTCCGAAACGTCTTTGGAGGAACCCCCGAGGAAGAGACAGTGCAAGAGGAAGCACGTCGACTCCCCTGATGAGTCTCTCACCTCGGATACCGACCTCGATGATGCGGAAGGGTCCCCCAAGTCATCCTCGGATGATGTATCCTTTGCGGACATCTTGGAAATCCTTAAGCAACGAGGAGACTGGCAGTCCAAACCCCCTTCTGCTGAGGAGTCGGTGTTCCTCAAGGCCTTCGGGGCTCAGCCCTCCGCCTCCTGGGTGTCTCCGCCCTTCGATGAGCTCCTGGATTTGATCTCTCGAAGGGCGTGGGAACACCCGGACTCTGTTGAACCGGTGCCAGCTCGCCCCAATAAATTCCTGTTGGCACCCCCGGATAAGGACTTTCTTTCCAAAGGTGTGGCTGTAGATGCCTTGGTGGTGGCATCTGCCACCCAACAAGATGTGGCAGAGGCTTTAACTTCTGTCCATCCTCCTAATAAGGAGTCTAGGAGCATGGATCGATACGGGAAGGGCACCCTTGCTTCAGCAACCTTTACATTAAGGTCCCTGAACTACTTGACGCATTTTACGAGACTGCAGAGGGATCTGGTCAAGGAGCTTTCGGATACCCTCTCTGGTAACTTACCTGAGCAGTTAGCCCAGACGGTTAACTCCCAGTTGGCTACCCTGTCCTCCCTATCCAACTCGTCCATGAGGCTCATTTCGTATGCAGCCGAAGGAGCGAGCAGAGCGGCGGGCACAGGTGTTGCTCAACGGAGACAAGCCTGGCTACGCCTGTGTCACTTTGTGGAGGCCTTTAAGTCTTCCTTTGCGACGCCCTTCGATGGGTCCTCCTTTTAGACCCAAGGTAAAGGACACTTTGACTCGCTGCGAGCAGGAGGTTAAGACTTTAACTGCCGTAGGGGTCCGGTTTTCCACTCCCTTCAGACCTTATCCCAAGGCTCGAAGAGGAGGGAAAATGTGGTTCTGTAAGTCTCAAAAGCCTTACTCATCGCAGCAGAGCGATTCCCCTTCTAGAGGCAGAGGAAGGGGAAATTTTTCAGGGAGACGCCGTCCCAGAGGCGGCGGAGGCCCCCGCAACACTGGAGACCGCGAGTCCTTTCGTGGCTCCTCCTCCTTCCAGCATCCCTGAAGGAGTGCCCGACTGTGCAGCTCCGGAGCCAGTCGGGGGTCGTTTTTCGAGGCACCTAAAGGCCTGGGAAAGTATCACTCAGGACCAATGGGTGCTCCGAATCATCGCCGGAGGTTACACCGTTCCCTTCTCTCTACCCCCCCCCCCCACCATCCCAAAAAATCCCGGACCCGCCACCCAGTCAACGGGATCTGGCAGCCATCGAAATTTCAAAGCTGCTTCAGAAAGGAGTCATCCAACCTGTCCCCGCAGATCAGGCCGGATCAGGGACTTACTCAAGATTCTTTTTGGTACCAAAAAAGACCGGGGACTTGAAGCCCATTTTGGATCTCAGCAGGTTAAACCGATCAGTGAAAAAGTCCAAATTCCGGATGGCCACCTTGCAAACCATTCTCCCGCTTCTGGAGAAGGGTGTTTGGATGTGCTCCATAGATCTCAAAGACGCCTATTATCACATTCTGATAGATCAGGCGTCGAGGAGACACTTGCGCTTCATCCTAGGGGACAGTCATTTCCAGTTCCGTGCACTGCCCTTTGGTCTCACCACAGCCCCCAGGGTGTTCACCAAATGTTTGGCAGTGGTGACTGCTCACCTGAGAAGTCTAGGATTCCAGGTGTTTCCATACCTAGACGACTGGCTCCTAACTGCCACCTCAAGGCATCTACTCTTAAAAACTCTAGCAGCCACTATCTCCCTAGGCAACTCCTTAGGAATCACCTTCAGTTGGACAAAATCCATCTTGCTGCCATCACAGCGTATTCTGTTTATTGGTGCAGAAATAGACTCAAGGCAGATGCGAGTCTATCTTCCTGCGCAAAGGATAGCAACATTGCAGTCTCAGGTTCGGGCGTTACTCCTCAGACGTCGCGCTCCAGCGAGAATGGTCCTGCAGCTGTTAGGTTCCATGTCAGCCACCATTCTTCTCGTCCCCTTGGCAAGGTTGCATATGAGGATACTCCAGTGGCTCCTCTCAGTCCAGTGGTCTTATCAAGACCTCCCCCTCAGTCACCACATATTAATCACAGAGGCGTGCAAACAGGATCTTCATTGGTGGCTTCTTTCCTCCAACCTGGATCAGGGGCGACCCTTCGTTCCCCCATCCCCCTCGGCCACGTTGACTACGGACGCCTCCCAGACAGGGTGGGGGGGGCATTATCTGGACAGGTCGGTCCAAGGCATGTGGCACTCCGAGAATCTTCTCCACATCAATATCCTGGAAATGAGGGCGGTGCTTTTAACGTTGCAAGCACTGCACGATCACCTCCCCCAGGGGACGATTGCCATTCAGTCCGACAACATGTCGGTAGTCTGGTACTTGAACAAGCAAGGAGGGACCAGGTCTTACCCCCTTTGCAGAGAGGCCATGAAGGTATGGGATTGGGCGATTGCTACCAAACGTTTTCTAGTGGCAACACACATTCCGGGGACATCCAATGTGATAGCTGACAGACTGAGCAGGACTATTCTCTCCCCTCACGAATGGTCCTTGAATCACAAAGTGGTAACACAGATTTTCACGAGATGGGGAGTTCCATGTTGCGATCTTTTCGCAACTCCCCTCAACGCAAAATGCCAGCAGTTCTTCTCTCTCATTCCAGTTCCGGGGGAGATCCCCAAGGATGCTCTGGTCCAACCTTGGCCCTTTGGTCTGCTATACGCTTTTCCACCGGTTCCCCTTCTCCCCAAGGTGGTTCAGAAGGCGATTCGCTTGGGAAGCAAAATGATTCTAATCGCCCCATACTGGCCTCGTCAAGTTTGGTTCCCCTTTCTTCGCAAGTATGCATTGGACGGTCCATGGTTCCTGGACCAAGTTCCGGACCTCCTGACGCATCAGTCAGGACAGCTCCATCAGTCCCTACATTCATTGAAGCTAGCAGCTTGGGTACTCCTCTTCCGACCATAGTTAGGAGCCATTCTTTCGACCCTGAAGTCTTGCATATTTTGTGCTCGGCCCACAAGACTTCTACTAAAAAGATGTATAGCAGTAAATGGAAGAGGTTTGCTATTTGGGCCCAACTCCGAGGATTAGACCCTATGACAGCTTCGTGTCAGAGGTTCTGAAGTTTTAACTTCCCTGTTCAACCAGGGTTGTTCGGTGTCTACCATCAAAGTTCAATTGGCAGCTATTTCCAATTTTCACGAGAAAGTAGAACCACCTTTAATGAGCAATAAGTTGTGCAAAGCTTTTATTAAAGGAGCTTGGCTTCTACGGCCCCCTATATCTCATCCCGCACCACCGTGGGACCTTAACGTAGTGTTAGGCGCATTAACCGCACCTCCCTTTGAGCCGGCAGCATCCTGTGACTTGAAATTTCTTTCCTGGAAGACTGCCCTTCTAGTTGCTATCACATCAGCCAGGCGAGTTTCAGAACTTCAAGCCTTATGTGTCAAACCACCATACCTGGTATTTCACAAGGATAGAGTATCTCTTAGACCAAACCCATCCTTTTATACCAAAGGTTTGTTCTAACTTTTGTTTGCAACAATCACTGGAATTACCGTTTTTTTTTTTCCCTAAGTATACAAACAGAGCTGAGTATACCTTTCACAGCTTAGATGTGCACAGACAATTACGTTTCTATTTGGATAGGACACACCAAGCACGAAAATCAGATCAACTGTTTGTGTCTTTTTTGGACAATAAATTGGGCAAAGCCGTCACGAAAGTCACTATTGCCAAGTGGATCAGAGACTGTATCAGTCATATTTATCGCATTTCAAATAAAGAGCTTACAATTCCAGTGAAAGCTCATTCTACCAGGGCTATGGCCACTTCGGCAGCCTTTCATTCCAAGCTCTCTATTAATGACATCTGTGCGGCTGCTACGTGGTCTTCTCTACACACCTTTATTTCTCACTACAAATTGGATGTGGCATCTAGGGGTCGAGCTTCCTTCGGTTCCACGGTTCTCCGGACCGTTTTCCAATGAGCCACCCAGGAATTAGGTGCTAGGGACGCGGTCCCATCTGTAGAGAATGTAGGCGAGATATGATCACATTACATCTTTTAGTTATGTACTTACCATAACTTTAGATGTATGGGATCCATCTCGCCTACATTCCTAATAACCCACCCTCCTACCCCCTGCCTTGGAGGCCAGAAGAGACCGGACGGTCCGAATACAACTGATGTCCTTCAAGAATGCAACTGCAGTCATAACATATAGGTCGTCCTGCCTCAGGCAGCCCTCGGTCGGCCGGATTCCAAAGTCTGGGTCCGACGTCGGCTGATGTCGCATTTCTCTCCGACGTCAGAGCGGCTGGAGTATATAAGCATCAGCCGACGCCATCTTCTCCAGTCTTTCTTGCCGCACGGTGCCCGAAGCAGAAGCAGTTCGCAAGTGCCGGTCGGTCAGCTCCTGTATTCTTCGAAACCGAAGTCATCAAAAAGCTAAGTACCCCATTGGGGACCTTTTTTTGCCTCAGCCGATGTCAGAAATTACTGAAAAAGTAAATAATTGTTTGTCTTATGGTAAACAAATACCTCATAAGGATTTCCACTCTTACTGCCTCCCTTGCCTTGGCCCAGACCACGATGTCTCGGCCTGTGCCGCCTGTGCTCGCTTCAATAAGCGCACTCTCAGGCGCCGGGCGGAGTTAGCTGAAGACTTTTTCGGCGAAAAATTTGATTATACAATGCCGTCGGAACAACCGACAACGCAGACTCCTAAGAAACGAAAAGACCGGGACTGACATCCTCGGCCCGCGTCTTCCACCGACACCACGCCAAAACTAACCGCAAGTGCCCCGGTTCCCTCTGAGGCGGTTATTCCACCGCTCCGAATCGAAGACACTGCATTACCGATACCTCCGATACCGGAGGCCACTCCGACACCAGTTATTGATTTTCCTCCGGATACTGAAACCGAGGAAATGCACAAGACCATTGCTTTTGATAAGGTCACTCCTGCACGTGGAGCAGCTAGGCCTCCTATGTCCATGTCTATCAAGGCCTACACACGTGCTAAGGCAGCCAGCAAGTCCAAGCATCTTACTGCTAAAACCTTTCCTCAGCCTACTCCTGAAACTCAAATCATGTCTATGGCCGCAGATTTAATTTCCCTGATCAGAGGTTCCCAGGCCCATCCTGAGAGAGGATCCCAGCCTCCTCCTGATAAGAGGCCCAGGGTTGAACCCTCTGACCCTCTTCCTTCAGATGAAGATTCTGAGGACTCTGTTCACTCCGAAAGCCAGGAAGAGCCCTTCCAGACCTATGAGGATTCAGATGCAGAGGACTCCATTCCTCGGCCTCTCCTCCTGAGGATATTTCTTTTGGGGAAGTTCTGCATTCCATGAGGGAGCATTTTAAGTGGCAAGGCCAGGAATATTCAGATTCCAGAAAGCCTTCAACCTTCCTTAAAAGCCCCAACACAGACCCTTAGCTATACCTCCTGTGCTTGATGTTTTGGATGATTTATACTCTGACTCCAGTGTTACCCCTGATACTCTTCCTCCTGCTCCTGTCAAGCCTGACAGATACTATAGGGTCCCAGAAACCCATTCTCATTTCTTTAGGGCCCATGCTGTTGATTTAGAAACAATTTCCCAGGGGCCTAAAGGGGTTTCAGCTACCACCTCCAAAAACCCTTTGCCTTCCGACAAGGAAGCAAGGTCCTTAGAGAGATGGGGGAAGAAGGTTTACACCTCCACTACTTTATCTATGAGAGCTCTCAATTGTCTCTTTCACATGTTTCAATATCAGGATTTCCTGTTAGATGATTTACAGAAAATATTGGCCTCTCCTGAACCTTTAGATAGGAAGTCTTTGCAGGAGGCTGTGCATAATTCTCAGCAGGTTAGCAATCACTTTCTACAGTGTGGATATGATGCATTGGAGGCTTCATGTAGGGTAGCTATGACAGGGGCGGTCATTCATAGACATGCATGGTTAAAAGAACAACCTTTACCAGATCATGTTAAGGCAAAACTTCTTGACTCACCCTTGGAAAAGAACAAGCTTTTTGGTGCTAATGCTAAAGATGTGTTAAAGTCCATTGAGGAAAAAGCCAAGTCAGTTCAGACAGTCAAAGATTTCCTCCAGGTTCAGCCGCCCAGATTCAGCAGGAACTGGCCTTCTGGTCCTTTCCTAATCCTGAAAGATTTCAAAGGGGCAAAACAGGCGTGCCGAGGAAGAGGGCAATACAGAGGATCCTACAGGGGACGACAATGGCAACCAGCAAACCAAAGAAGTGACACAGGGGTTTCTCCTGCCCCGCAGGGACAATCTCAATGACTTTCCTCTAGTTCCGCTGACCAAGGAGCAAACAGAAGCTCCTCTGGGTGGAAAGTTATCTTTGTTTTCAAAAAATTGGCACAAACTGACAAAAGACAAGTGGATTTTGGACATTATAGACCACGGTTACAGGTTCCATTTTCATACCTTGCCAAGAAAACAAGGCATGCCAAACCTTCCACAAAATCAGAGGGCAGAGGCTATCAAGCAAATTTCTCTGCTTGCTCAGATCAAAGCAAAAGAAAAAGTTCCACAACAAGAACAAGGTCAGGGGTTTTATTCAAGACTGTTCCTTGTTCCAAGGAAAGAAAATCAATGGAGACCAATACTGGACTTGTCCGCTTTAAACACTTTTCTCATAGTACCAAAGTTCAAAATGCTGACTCTACAACAACTCCTTCCCATGCTGGGCAAGGGGTCTTGGCTGATTACTCTGGACCTCAAGGAGGCATACCTGCATGTCCCTATCAGACACAGCTACAGAAGATACCTCAGATTTCTTGCAGGGCCAGAGCATTATCAATTCTCAGCATTGCCATTTGGCTTATCTACTGCGCCCAGAGTATTCACGAAATGCCTGGCATCAGTAATTGCTCATTGCAGGCTCCAGGGGATTCAAATCTACCCGTACCTGGACGATTGCCTCATACAAGCAGACAACAAACTAACCTTGACAAAAAACTTGAATTATGTCATACACTTGCTACAGGCTCTGGGATACACAGTCAACTTTCAAAAGTCAAGACTTCAGCCATCCCAGCAAATAACCTTCTTAGGAGCCACACTAGACACAGCCTCTCAAATGGCTTACCTGACAGAAGACAAGCAGAAGAAGTTAACTCATTACTTCAAAAGTTTAGCAAAGCTCACCCAGATGACTGCAAGGAGTTTCCTACAGGCCCTGGGTTACATGGCATCCTGCATTCTCCTGGTTCCAAGGCAAGACTACACATGGGAAAGCTTCAATGGTACTTAAAAAGCTTATGGGAAAACAACCTTTGGGAACCTTTGGGAAAACAACCTTTCATCTTTACTCCCAGTAAATGTTGGTGTTCCACAAGGATCTATCCTTGGACCCCTTCTTTTCTCAGTATTTATTAATGACCTATATTTGAGCATTACCACAAGCAACCTGCATCCAATATGCAGATGACTCGACATTGATCTGCTCTGCCATAAATATTCCCTCGCTCCAGTCCATCACCCAAACAACCTTTCATAAGGTTGAAAAATGGTTTATGCAGCACTGCCTCCTCCTGAATCCCAAAAAAACAAAGCTTCTTCTCTTTACCCCTACTAACAAATCTCCTACACCTCTCTTTACTATCACCTCAGATAATTCTACCTGCATTAACCCTGACAATACCACTCGACTATTAGGTGTAACCATTGACAACCACTTGAACTTTGATGACCAAATTAATAGTACTATTAAAGCTGTTAATAAAAAAATTGGGACACTCTACAGAATTAAACCCTTCCTTACCCCAGCAGCTAGGAAAACCATTGCACAGACCCACCTGCTCTCCACCCTTTTTATGCATCGCTATATATACCACACTATCTAAAATAACATCAACAAACTCTCAACCTGTTATAACAGTATAGCTAGATTCATTAATGCAACTCCCCATAGAACTCACCACTGCTATAACCTGAAACAACTAAATTGGCTAGAACTAAATAACCACCTACTTTACCAACAACTACTTATCATTCATAAAACTCTTCATTTCCTGAAAATACTCCAAGCCTGGCTAGACTTATTTCTCCATATAAGAACCTAAACACTCTTGTCCGCCAACAAGTTTCTAGTATCCAAAACTAAATCATATAATAAAGCTGGGGATGCACTATTTTCAAATTCCATAGGGAAACACTGGAATCTAATCCCTCAAGATATAGCTACTCTACAGTCCACCTCTCTGTTCAAAAGACAAATCAAAGCACACCTTACTTCTCATTGGCTATGTCCCTGTACCAATCCTGATTGAAAATATGTCTTAAAACGCCTTATTATTCTTCCTTCCTGTCCCCTTACTGGCCATACCTGAAGCTTCTGGAGTCGAGAGTTGAATCCTAAGGGATCCCTATATTTCTTATTAACCTTAGTATGTAGTTCTTATATTTGTTGTATAACTTGACTTAATATTTTTCTCAATGTTATAGATTTCCTCTCTTGTACCTTGTATAAAACTATTAAGAAAATTGTTATAAATCACTGTAATTTTATCTATATTGGAGCTTTTCTCCCCGGGCCTCTACTGTAAACGGATATATGTCCAGCTAGACTAGCCCGGTCAACAAATGTAAAATAAAATAATAAAATAAATAAATAATTATGGTCTCAACACAGCAACAACCTAGAAGCAACTATTCCACTCATTCCATGTCTTCAAAAGGAATTTCTATGGTGGGCCACAGTAAGCCAGTCAAACACAGGTATGTCGTTCAAAAAACCTCAGATAACACAGACCATGACCACAGACGCCTCAGACCTTGGATGGGGGGCGCACATGGAGGGCAGATGTATTCAAGGGCAATGGTCTCCAAAGAAAACACATCTGCATATCAACCAAAAAGAAATGCTAGCAGTAATGCATGCCATCGAGGCCTTTGGACAACAACTTCAACAAGCCCATCTACTAATACGGACAGACAACACCACTGTGATGTGGTACATAAACAAGCAGGGGGGGGCACTCATTTTTACCCCCTTTGCAGACTGGCAATGAATCTTTGGGAAAAATCACTGGGTCTAAACATACAGTTACAATCCCAATTTGTTCCAGGCAAAGACAATGTTCTGGCGGACAGTCTAAGCAGGAATTTCCTAGACCCCCACGAATGGAGGCTACATCCAGACATCTTTATACGATTCACCTCGACATGGGGCAGGCCGGACGTAGACCTATTTGCCTCCCACCTCAATCATCACTTACAAAAGTTCTGCTCAAGGACATATCATCCACATGCATGGAAAATAGATGCTCTCTCATTCAACTGGAGCTCCCTAATAATTTATGCATTTCCACCTCTGCCACTGATGACCACAGTGTTATTAAAGATCAAAGCAGAGCAGCCGAAGGGGATCCTAATAGCTCCAGACTGGCCAAGACAACACTGGTACCCACTACTACGGAGCATATGTCACAACAAAACGTGGGCCCTTCCACAATGGCCCCAACTTTTGACTCAACACAACTTCAGGACAGTTCATCCCAACATCCAAACGCTACAGCTAACAGCTTGGGAAATCCCATAAATAACCTCAATTTACTTCTCTCCAAGGAAGTTCAGCGGATACTAACAGAAGCCCGCAGACCATCCACCAGAAAGGCTTAATCAGCCAAATGGAAGAGATTCAGCATTTGGAATACCAGCAAGGGTCATGATGCATCACTTTTGAGCATTCCACTCATTCTGGAATATTTGGCAGATATGCTACATAACGGACTCTCATACTCTTCCATAAAAATACATGCTTCAGCTATCTCAGCTAGATACAACACTGATCCACCTGTGTTTTCACATCCTTTGCTAAGGCAATTTCTTAGAGGAATCAAGAATATAAAGCCCCCAAGAAAGGCACCAGTACCAGCTTGGGACCTCAATTTTGTCCTAGAAAAATTGACTCTACCTCCCTTCGAGCCAACAGCTTCTGTGGATTTACAATTTCTTTCCTGGAAGACAGCTTTCCTTCTAGCCATTACCTCAGCAAGAAGGGTTTCGGAATTACAGGCCTTAATGGCAATACCACCGTTCATAACTTTTCACAGAGACAGGGTCTCCTTACGAACCAACCCTACCTTTCTGCCAAAAGTGGTATCTAGGGTTTCTTTAAATCAAGCAATTCACCTGCCTACTTTCTTTCCCAATCCTGAGAACAAAGGGGAAAGACTGTTACATACCTTGGACATACACAGACAACTTCGCTACTACCTAGACAGAACCAAGACCAGTAGGAAGTCTGATCAGCTTTTTGTAGCTTATGCCCCTGGAGTACAAGGAAAAGCAATTTCCAAACAGACAATTTCAAAATGGATTGGACATTGCATCAGATTCTGTTATTCCTTCCATGGAAAGAGTGTGCCAGCCAATGTCAGACCACACTCCACCAGAGCTACAGCCACCTCTACAGCATTTTTAAGAGGGGTGCCTACAAAAGACATTCTAGAAGCTGCTACATGGAGCTCCGTGCATACATTTTCCAAACACTACAACCTCCCTTTATATTCCAGATCCAGAGCAGGCTTTGCTTCGGCAGTCCTGCAGGGATTGATAGCTACACCATCCTTTTCTTAGAGCATACCACCTCCCCCAGCTAAGCTATGGTATTCAACCCATATGTTATGACTGCAGTTGCATTCTTGAAGGACATAGTACAGTTTTGTACCTACCATAAATGTAGATGTCCGATAGATATGCAACTGCAGTCGTTTCCTCCCTCCTTCCCTCTATGCCTTGGATCCACTCCTCTCCCTGTTATCCTTAGCTGGGGATATCTGTTATGGTGTATCTGTTTATTGCTTATTTATTGTCTGGAAACCTATTATTGTCTTCCAATTTGATTACAGCCTTCCTTGGAGGGCACCTGGCATCTGGGGCAAGAAACACTGAAGAAGATGGCGTCGGCTGATGCTTATATACTCCAGCCGCTCTGACGTCGGAGAGAAATGCGACATCAGCCGACGTCGGACCCAGACTTTGGAATCCGGCCGACCGATTGCTGCCTGAGGCAGGACAACCCATATGTTATGACTGCAGTTGCATATCTATCGGACATCTACATTTATGGTAGGTACA
Organism: Protopterus annectens; assembly: GCF_019279795.1. Taxonomy (NCBI): domain Eukaryota; kingdom Metazoa; phylum Chordata; order Ceratodontiformes; family Protopteridae; genus Protopterus; species Protopterus annectens. Next base: position 887,107,600 of record NC_056726.1, on the reverse strand, counting down.
AAACTGTACTTTTCCTCTCTTGGAACACCTGGCAATCTTATAACAACAGTCTATGTGTATGTGCATGTGTGCGGACAAACAAGATCTGGGGAAGCAGTAGTGGTGCATCTTGGGATATGAGGTAACTCAGCCAATAAGAGACTTCGTTCTGTTGTATAGCGTGCCGAGTCGGAGCCGAGGATCGGCTCCGAACCCATCTGTAGAGAATGTAGGCGAGATGGATCCCATACATCTAAAGTTATGGTAAGTACATAACTAAAAGTTTTGTCGGTACTGAGCTGCTGTGGTTTCTCATATGCTAACCTGGATAGACAGTCAGTTTTTCATTGTTATGTGGCTCTTTCATACTCAGTTTCATATGAATGTCACTGAACTATGACTGAAATAATTTGTAAAATTCTGGGTCTGAACTCTGAAATTGCTAGCTGTCACACATTTATTAGTATAACATTTTTTTTATACAGATACAGGCTAAATTAATGTACTATTCATATTAGCCTAATGGATTCGTAGTCAGTTTCAGTATCATATTATTCAGCATTTCTTAACCCGTTCGGGTCGGAAGCAGTATGCCTTTTGAGAACTTATGAGCTAAAACTGTGCCTCTAACATCTTGACAGTCTTGAGTAGGTGCCGCAACAGTCACATTTCCACACTTTTCTTACAAGGGGTCAGTTGTTTGTAGAATGCAGAGAGAGAGAGAGAGATAGACAGAGAATGC
>NC_056726.1:886959379-887101879 GCF_019279795.1 Protopterus annectens | reverse complement strand
CCCTCATCCCAGACCGCAGAGAGCCAGCTCCTCAAGAATCCCCTGTGGGGATCTCATCCTCTTCCGAGGCCTCTCCTGAATTGGCAGGGGAGCCCCGAGGAAGAGAAAGTGCAAGAGGAAGCACATAGACTCACCCGAGTCTGTCACCTCTGACACGGATTTAGAGGATTCTGAGGGTTCCCCCCGTTCCCCTTCTGAAGATGTCTCCTTTGCAGACATCCTGGAGATCTTGAGACAGAGGGGAAATTGGCCAGCCCTTAACCCTTCGGAGGATGAATCTGTGTATCTTGAGGCATTCGGCTCTCGCCCTTCCACCTCCTGGGTGTTCCCCCCCTTTGACCCCCTTATGCAGGTGGTAGCAAAAAAGGCTTGGACGGCTCCTGACTCTGTGGACCCCACCCCCAGGAGACCTTCAAAGTTTATTACAGCACCAGCAGACAAGCAATTTCTGACTAAGGGAGTCTCTGTGGATGCTATGGTGGTAGCTGCTGCCACTAAGAAGGAACTAGCTGATCCTTCAGTGCCTGTCCATCCCCCTAACAAGGAATCTAGGTCTATGGACAGGTATGGGAAGCGGATGTTTTCGTCAGCGACTTTTTCAGTGCGTTCGCTGAACTACCTCTGTCATTTCACTCGTCTTCAAAGAGACTTGATCAAGGAAGCTAGTGAGATGTTAAAGGATCCTACAGCTGCGGGTTTTCAGGACAAGATGAACGCTCAGCTGGCTACCCTAAATTCTATAGCAAACTCCTCCATGCGCCTCCTTTCATATGCGGCTGATGGAGCGAGTAGAGCCGCAGGTACAGGTGTGGCCTTGCGCCGGCATGCCTGGATGCGACTATGCAATTTTGCGGACCCCTTTAAGACGTGTTTCACTAATTCCCCGTTTGACGGATCGTCCCTTTTTGGTCCTCAAGTGAAAGAAACCTTGACAAGGTGCGAGACTGATGGCAAAACTCTTTCTGCCGTCGGAGTCCGTTTTTCTACTCCTTCTAGGCCTTACCCCAAGGGCCAGAAAAGTGGAAAGATGTGGTTCCGTAAGCAATCTCAAGGGGCTTTGCCTGACGCACAGAGTCGGTTCCCCTAGAGGCAGAGGGGAACATTAATGGTAGACGCCGCCCTAGAGGCAGGGGGGGTCCGCAGAACCAGGGCAATCGAGAAACCTTTTCCGATAAGCCCTTTCAGCATCCCTGAGGTGTTGCCCGGCTGTCCACCTTTGGAGGCAGTCGGGGGAAGACTTTCACTGTACCCAGAAGCCTGGCGTTCTCTAACTCAAGACAAGTGGGTACAGTCCATCATTTCCGAAGGCTATTCCATTCCATTCTTCCCCTCTCCTACCCAATCAAAAAAGTCCCTTCCAGATGTTCCACCAGCTCAAAGGGAACAAGCAGCGTTAGAAATATCAAAGTTGCTTGCAAAAAGAGCCATTCAACCAGTTCCAGCAGACCAGCAAGGATCCGGAATCTACTCCAAATTCTTTTTGGTTCCAAAGAAAACAGGGGACTGGAGGCCCATCTTGGATCTCAGTATCTTGAACAAGTCTGTCAAGAAAACAAGGTTTTGGATGGTCACGCTGCAATCCATCCTACCCCTACTGGGGAAGGAAGACTGGATGTGCTCTATAGACCTCCAGGATGCGTACTATCACATAAAAATGAACAGACGCTCCAGGAGATTCCTCCGCTTCAGGCTGGGAACCAGTCACTTTCAATTCAGGGCCCTGCCCTTTGGACTCACCACAGCCCCCCGGGTGTTTACCAAATGCATGGCAGTGGTTGCCTCTCATCTGAGACGCCAAGGATTCCAGGTGTTTCCATACCTAGACGACTGGCTCCTTACAGCTCCCACCAAGCATCTTCTGCTACTTGCCAGAGACTACACTTTTCGCATCTTTCGAAAGCTAGGTATCTCAATAAATTGCGAAAAGTCTGTTTTGTTGCCTTGTCGTGCTATTACCTTCATAGGCGCAAATCTAGACACAGTCAACATGTCAGCGAGACTCACAGATCAAAGGATCACAGACATACACAAATTGGTCTCTCTTCTTTTCCACAGCAACAAGATCAAAGTCAGATTGGTCCTGAAAGTTCTGGGGATAATGGCAGCTGCTATCCCTCTACTTCTATTAGCCAGATTTCACATGAGAATCTTACAATGGATGCTCTTCACACAATGGTCATACCAACAACTTCCGATGTCCCACACCATTGTGATAACCCAAGCATGCAGGAATCATCTTCGTTGGTGGATTTCTTCCCCACAGCTCTTTTTAAGAAGACCCTTTGTTCCTCCCCCTCCGGTTGCTACTTTGACGACGGACGCCTCCCTGATCGGGTGGGGGGGCATTGTCAGGGAAGGACAGTCCAGGGCATATGGCAACCTCACGAACGCCACTTGCATATAAATGTTCTAGAGATGAGAGCAGTGCTTTTAGCGTTGCAAGCCCTTCAAGACTCTCTTCCGGTGGGAACAATAGCAATACAGACGGACAACATGTCTGTAGTGTGGTATATCAACAAACAAGGCGGAACCAGATCCTACCCCCTATGTCGAGAGGCACTCAGACTGTGGCAATGGGCGATTTCTTCTCAGCGGTTTCTGATTGCAACGCACATCCCCGGGAAGTCCAATATTATAGCGGACAAATTGAGCAGCGCTATTCTCATGCCTCACGAGTGGTCTCTGAAAAATTCAGTATTGAAAAAAAATTTTCTGAAGTGGGGCCAGCCTTGCTGCGACCTTTTTGCTACTCCCCAAAACAGCAAGTGCAAAGATTATTTCACCCTCTTTCCTCTACCGGGCCATCCCAGCAGAGACGCTCTAGTCCAGATTTGGCCCCGGGGACTTCTGTACGCATTTCCTCCCTTCCCTCTAATTTCTCAAGTGATACAGAAAGCCATCGCTCAGAAAGCTTCCTTGATCCTCATTGCCCCTTACTGGCCTCAACAGGTTTGGTTCCCCTTTCTATACCATTTTCTGTTGGAGCAACCCTGGCATCTGGATCTAGTTCCAGATCTTTTGACCCATCAGTCGGGTCAGTTACATCGCTCCCTTCTCTCCCTGAACCTCACTGCTTGGTTCCTCCAATTCCAACCCTAGCCAGGCTTCCACTAATATCTCACTCAGTTCGAGATATTTTAATAGCTTCCCATAAATCCTCCACTCGGAAGATTTATCTTAGTAAGTGGAAGCGTTTCTCCTTTTGGGCTCATGGAAGGGACATAGATCCTTTCACTGCTCCCATTCAATCAGTCCTTGATTTTCTAGCCGAACTATTCCACGCAGGTTCGTCTCCTTCTACTCTTAAGGTTCAATTGGCAGCCATATCTAACTTTCATGTGGGCATCTCAGATTCTGTCATCATGTCTCACAAGCTTTGCAAAGCTTTCTTGAAGGGAGTTTTTCTTCTCAAGCCTCCTATAAGAAATCCTCCTCCTTCTTGGGACCTTAACTTAGTTCTCACATCTTTGATTCTTCCCCCTTTTGAACCTGCAGCTTCGTGTTCAATGAAATTGCTATCCTGGAAGACACTCTTTCTGGTAGCCATTACTTCGGCTAGAAGGGTCTCAGAGCTTCATGCACTCTGCAGTCGACCACCATATCTGTTGTTTCATAAGGATAGAGTATCCTTACGGACCAATCCATCCTTTTTACCTAAAGTAGCCTCTGCGGCAAATCTAAATCAAAACATTGACCTTCCTGTGTTTTTTCCTAACTGTCTGAACAAAAATTACATTGGCTAGATGTTCATCGACAAGGTATTATTTGGATAGGACCAAACAGACCAGGAAAACTGACCAATTGTTTGTCTCTTATGCAGAAGGCAGAAAGGGCCTTTCAGTTTCGAAAGTATCACTCTCCAGATGGCTTACATCCTTGATTTCCTTTGTGTATGAGATTAGACACCAAAAGTTGCCTAACAGACCTAAGGCTCATTCAACTAGAGCTTTGGCTACTTCTATAGCCTTCCAAGACAGGCTGCCTATTGATACGATTTGTGCAGCAGCTACATGGGCTACTCCTCACACTTTCATTTCTCATTATAAGTTGGATTTAGCTTCTAGACATAGAGCTAACTTTGGTTCCACTGTATCAAGAGTCTGTTCCGATAGGCCACCCGGGACAAGGTGCTAGGGACGCGGTCCCATCCAGCAAGAATGAAGGCGAGATGGACAACTTAACATATAGAAGTTATGTTCTTACCATAACGTTCCATGTTAGTTGTCTTCTTCTCGCCTTCTTTCTTGCGTCCCACCCTCCTTCCCCCTAGCCTGGACAGACCTAGAGGAGTTTGATTGTGACCTTTCTTCCTACCACCTCTATTGTATATATGTATATACTTTACTATGTATATATTCCTTCATCAGGTTATAGGTCACCTTCCTTCTGTCTTTTTATAGAGGTGGGTTTCCCATTTCCAGTTTTCTGGATTTCTTTTGGCTGGGCCTAGCTTACAAACGAGATCTGAGGTATTACCGCCTAGCATTGTGGGATATAAGGGGAGCCTCGAGCCGGTGGAACCAACTCTCGAGCTTTTTGAGTGGCCGAGTCGGGCAGTCGGCTCGAACCCATCCAGCAAGAAAGAAGGCGAGAAGAAGACAACTAACATGGAACGTTATGGTAAGAACATAACTTCTATTTATGGTCTGATGAGACCAAGGTTGAACTTTTTGACCACAATTCCAAAAGGTAAGTTTGGCACAAAAACAACACCTCGCATCACCAAAAGAACACGATCCTCACAGTGAAGCATGGTGGTGGCAGTATCGTGCTTTGGGGTTGATTTTCTTCAGCTGCAACTGGGGCTTTAGTCAAGATGGAGGGAATTATGAACAGTTCCAAATACCAGTCACTTTTGGCACAGAACCTTCAGGCATCTACTAGATAGCTGAAGATGAAGAGGAATTTTACCTTTCAGCATGACAATGATCTGAAGCATATGTCCAAATCAACAAAAGAATGGCTTCACCAGAAGAGAATTAAAGTTTTGGAATGGCCCAGCCAAAGCCCAGACCTAAATCCAATAGAAAATCTGTGGGGTGACCTGAAGAGGGCTGTGCACAAGAGATGTCCTCGCAGTGTGATAGATTTGGAGCACTTTTTCAAGGAAGAGTGGGCAAATATTGCCAAGTCAAGATGTGCCATGCTGATAGACTCCTACCCAAGAAGACTGAATGCTGTTATGAAATCAAAAGGTACTTCAACTAAGTATTACTTTAAGGGTGTGCACATTTATGCAGCCAGCGTATTGTACATTTTTTATTTTGTATATTTTCCCCTAACAGATTTGTTTGTTTTTCAATTGACTTGTACAGGTTATTGTAGTCTCATTTTTTATATCAGAAAAACCTGGGATTTTAACAGGGGTATGAAACTTTTTATATCCACGGTGTGTGTGTGTGTGTGTGTGTGTGTGTGTGTGTGTGTGTGTGTGTGTGTGTGTGTGTGTGTGTGTGTGTGTGTGTGTGTCTGTGTGTGTGTGTGTGTGTGTGTGTCTGTGTGTGTGTGTGTGTGTGTGTGTGTGTGTGTGTGTGTGTGTGTATAGACACACACATGTTTGCATGTGTACGCATATATATATATATATATATATATATATATATATATATATATATATATATATATATATATATATATATATATATATATATATATATATACACATACACATACGTACATATACATTAATACACGCATGTATGCGTACATGACATTCATCTATAAAACGTGTCACAGTTCATTCAAAAAACTTTTTATTGGTAAAACAACTGACTGAATCACATCTGACAGAAAATGTGTAAGGCTCTTGAAAGTCATTGCTAATGTGATTTTGTATCTTAGGAATTAAAATGCAAGTTAAATTAGTGAAGATCAGTATTGGCTCCTTGTTAATGCCAACTGTTTTGCTGTATCTTTATTTCTAGAAGTTTGCGTTTGTGTGCCAGCAATGATTTAGAGTGTAAGAAGTTTTCTCTTTTCCAGTTGTGCGACTGTGGAGTTGGTTTATTTAAGTAAGGGGGAGCAGGCGGGTTTGCCCCCACCAAAAAAAGACATTTGGGAGGGGTATGTGTTGTATATGAAGTTTTAGATGTATTGTGATTCGACATAGTGAATTTTAGATTACATTTGTATTTGATGAAATGTTTTAGATATTTTGTGACTGGACACTCTAAAATGGCCCTAGGCATGAGTGCGTGCCTGGGTATGCCTTCTGTGGAAGGTTGAGCACCTGGCTGGCAACTCAACACAATAAAACTCCACTGCCAGTCATGAGCGGACAGGTCATCCGCTATGGCGACCCTTAACTGGGAAAAAGACGAAAGAAGAAGATGAAGAGTGTCTTATATAAAAATTTATAGAGATGCATGCGTCTGCCACACACACACTACAGCACAAACACGTAGACCTGCTTATGCTGAGGCTGTTTAAAGTAATGTACCCAATCCAAAACATCAATGACCTAACAGACACAGTAATGACAATAAATACCCTCAACAACCTCAAAAGCACACTATCAAAGCCACACCCACCATGGCACATTCAACTTCAAATCAGTGTCTCTAAGGCTCAGCCCATAAGGCAGACCTCCACAAAATCCAGCATTTTAGTCATAGGAGATGCTATTATGAGGTACACGTATGTCCCACTCACTAGGCTGAGCAAGAAGAAGGTTACAGTCTGTTACCTTTCTGGAGCTAGTATCTGTCATATGACACACACACACACACTCAGGTCATTGAATCACAAGTACCAGTTTGACTTGGTCATACTCCTTGTGGGTGTAAATGACCTGAGACGTACCTCCCTAGACTATATGAAGAGAGACATCATGATGCTCTCAGACTTTGTGTCCCAGACTGGTATGACCCTATCACTGTATTCTGCCATCAACAATGATGATGCCACAGTATGCAAAGAAGATAACTGACTTTAATAATTGGCTTAATTTTAGTTGCCATTCGAAGGGAGTGCAGTATTTGTCAGCCTGGGAGGATATGATTGGCAAACCTTACTGCTGTGCCAGGGATGGTCTGCACCTGTCCCCTCTAGCCTTTTGAATATTAGTTAAAACCTTATCCACCCCAGTTTTGCCTTTTTAAGGCGTTACTAATGTGAAAAACCTTCTGATATCGTAACCCAAGAAAATTGTTATTGCTCAATGTTAGGAGTTGAAACAAGAAACTGCATTCCCTGCAAGCTCTCCTCACCTTGGGGAGTGTATATGTTTTCAGTTACTGAGAAATGGTTTAAAGCCACAGAGATCCCCCCCCCCCAGTAGTGTAGTAGACTTGTTCCTACACAGTAAGGGACTAAAGGTGGCGGTGTCTCAGTTTGTAGCAAAAACAAACACACCTCAAAGTTTGATCAACTGTAACAAGAACAAACCACCAGTACGAAAGTTAATCCAGTGAAAATCCAGACAGCAAATAGTAGAACAAAGAACCACTGGAACACACAAACTGCTAGTCTAGACCAAGAACACTGTATTGAAATGCAAGATAAAGCACTTTCGCCTTCAGGCTTTAAGGAAACAAAGATTCTGCTCGTGTTTTAAATTCTTAATTTTATGTCTTACTAATAGTTCAGTTTGTGGTGGAAACATAGTACATCAGATTGAATTACATGAATTTTACTGGATTTTAAGCCTAGCTGCACGTATATTGCCAGGCTTGAATAGTACTGTCTCCTTAAAACCTTTGCTTGTTGAGCATCAAAAGCATGTGTAATTAACTATGACCACTATATAAAGGAGTTCGGTTGATGCAACATTTCTGTACTAAGCCTGAAGAAGCCTGCAGGTGAAAGTGTTTTTACTTGTATTTCAGTAAAGTGTTTTTGGTCTAGACTAGCAGATGTTCATCATGCATACAGCTGCAGTAATCACAGATGGGTTTTCTGCCGTCAGGCGGGTCCTCGGTCGGCCGAATTCCAAAGTCTAGGTCTGGCGTCGGTTGTTGTCGCTTTCTCTCCTGACGTCAGTGAGGCAGGGGTATATAAGATACAGCCGACACCATTTTCTTAAGTCTTTTTTGCCGCGCGGTGCCCGAAGCAGAAGCAGTTCGCAAGTGCCCGTCGGCCAGCTCCTGAATTTACGAAAAATTGGAAACCGAAGTCTTCTTTAAAGCTAAGTACCCCGATGTCCTTCAAGGATGCATCTGCAGTCCTTACAAATGGGTTGTCCTGTCGTCAGGCAGCCCTTCGGTCGGCCGGATTCCAAAGTCTGGGTCTGGCTTCGGCTGGTGTCGCACTTCACCCGACGTCATAGCTGCAGTTCTTCGGGTATAAAGGCATCAGCCGACGCCATTTTCCTCAGTCTTTCTTGCCGCGTGGCACCCGAAGCAGAAGCTGTTCGCAAGTGCCGGTCAGTCAGATCCAGAGATTACTACTACCGAATACTACTTCGAAGACTTCTAAAAAGCTAAGTACCCCGTTGGGGACTCTTTCTTGCCTCAGCCGATGTCAGAAAAAGTCAATAACTGTTTAACCTGTGGGAAACAAATACCTCATAAAGATTTCCACTCTTACTGCTTACCTTGTTTAGGCCCAGACCACGACGTAGCAGCTTGTTTAGCCTGTGCTTCTTTCAACCGACGAACGCTTAGGCGTCGGTCGGAGTTTGCTGAACAGTTTTTCGGCTCAGATTTTGCGTACATTATGCCGTCGGATCCTCCGACTACTCAGATTGTTAAGAAACACAAAGAAAAGGACCGACACTCGCGGTCCGCGGTTTCGGCCGAAACCACGGTTAAGCAAACCGCGAGTGTCTCGGTTTCGGCCGAAACCGAGCAAACGGTTCAATCTTCAGCCGAACCCATGACTACTACCGAGGCCCCTGCTACCCTAGTTGAATCGGCCTCTGAGGTTTTACCTACTACTGTGGTTTCACAAGATTTATCGGACACCATCCCATTGGATGTTTCTACCCCAGCATGTGGTGCTGCTAGGCCTCCTGCAGCCATGTCTATAAAGGCCTTTGCCAGGGCTAAAGCAGCCAAAACTTCTAAGTCTGTGCCTGTTAAGCCCCCCTCTCACAGGCCCAGTTCCAGTTCCCAAATGCTTACTCTGGCAGAGGATCTCATCTCTTTAATAAGGGGATCCCAATCTCACCCAGACAGGGCCTCTCAACCTCCAGAAAAGAGACCTAGAGCAGAGCCCCCTGAGCCAGTGTCCTCGGATGACTCTTCTGATGATACAGACAATACAGACCATCCAGAGGCTCCTTTTTCACTTATGAAGATTCCGATGCTGAAGAATCGATTCCTTCTGCCTCTCCACCAGAGGAATTTTCCTTTGGGAAACTTTACATGCCATGAGGAGCAATTCCAATGGCAGGGACAAGATTTCTCAGATTCAAGAAAAGGCTTAGGACCTTTTACACTTACCGCAACATAGGCCTTTAGCTATACCTCCAGTTCTTCCTGTTGTGGATGATGCATTTAATGATGCTTGCACTGCTCCTGATACTTTACCTCCAGCCCCTGCTAAGCCCGATAGGTTCTACAGGGTCCCGGACACTCATCACCATTTATACAAGGCCCCTTGCGCAGAGCGTTTCGCAGATCCTGAGAGTATCTCCCAGGGGCCTAAGGCAGTAGCGACCTCAGCGAAAAACCCTCTCCCTTCTGAAAGGGAATCCAGGTCCTTAGAGATGGGGTAAAAAGTATACACCTCTGCTACTCTCTCAGCTAGAGCATTGAACTGTCAGTTTCATATGATCCAATACCAAGAGTTTATGCTTGATCAGTTAACTAAGAAACTGTCCTCTGATGATTCCTTAGATAAGAAATATGTTCTAGAAATGGTGAATAACATTCAGCAGGTTAGTAACCATTCCTTAAAATGTGGCTATGATGCACTGGAGGCTTCATTTAGATCAGCCATGACTGGCACAGTTATAAGAAGACATGCATGGTTGAAAGAACAGGTCTTGCCAGATCATGTTAAAGCAAAGCTATTAGATGCTCCTATGGATAAGGTCAGATGTTCTTCATCTCACATTGCTGCAGTCCTTACATATGGGTAGTCCGCTGTCCTCGGTCGGCCCGAATACCAAAGTATTAGGCTGACGTCGGTCAAGGCGCTTAAAACTGACATCAGGACGTCAGGGTACAAAAGCGCACGACCGACGTCACATCCTCAGTCTTTTTTGCCGCATGGTCCGATGCAGAAGCAGCGTTGCAAGTGCCGTTCGGCGTTCTGAAATTTTTCGAGTTCGAGTTTCAGACCGAATCCAAGTTGGCTAAGTACCCGTTGGGGAATATTTTTGTTTTTTCTTGCCTCAGTCTATTACCGGATGTCAGAAAAAGTGAATAATTGTATTTCTTGTGGGAAACAGATACCGCATAGGGATTATCATTCTTTGTGCATTCCTTGTTTGGGGCCTGAGCACGGCGTAGTCGGGTGTCGCTTTGTGCTAGGTTTAATAAGCGCACTATTAGCGAAGGTTAGATTGTGCTAGGCTGGTCTTCGAAGAGGTGCAATTATAACATGCCGCCGGATACTCCGGCCCGCTTCCAAGAAGCGCAAAGACAAAGCGGTTAAACCCAGGCAAGATGAGTCGTCCGTTCGGACGCCGGTTCTTTAGAGGTTTCAATGGAACCGTGGTTCCGATGGAGGCTTCTCTGGAGTCTCAGGGGAGACCTTGATTTTGCAGGATGTGGCCTCTCAAGAGGCAGGCCAGGCTGAAGGGGCTTCTCAGGTTTCTGTACTCCCCTCCCTTCCCAGGGTGGTTAGGCCCTCTCCTTCTGTTTCCAAGGCTTCTTTCAGAGGCAGGCCAGGTTTAGCTTCTGTTGGTGTCACTCCTAGTTCAGCAGGGTTTGTGCCTAAGAAGCACATGCTTAAAATGGCAGAAGATTTGATTACTCTGATTAGAGGTTCTATGCCCCCTCCTGATAAGAGGCCTAGGGTGGAGCCAGAGTTGGAGAGTTTTGAACAGGCTTCGGATGATTCAGAGTCTTCGGCTGAAGACTTGCAGGAGTACACTCCTTATTCTGATTCTGATGCAGAAGATTCCACTCCTTCTGCTTCTCATCCAGAGGATTTTTCTTTTTCAGAGACACTTCATTCTATGAGGGAACATTTTAAGTGGGAAGGTCAGGACTTCTCTGATTCACGGAAAAGGCTTAGGGAATTTTTGTTTTTACCTCAACATAGGCCCTTAGCTATACCTCCTGTTCTGGATGTTGTGCAAGTTGTATTTTCAGAGGCTTCACTTAATCCTGATTCTCTGCCTCCTGCGCCTGTTAAACCGGATAGGTATTACAGGGTGCCTGAGGCTCATAAATATCTCTATAAGAGTCCTAGGGCGGACCCAGAAACTATTAGCCAGGGACCTAAGGGTGTCAGGGCCTCTGTTGTAAAGAATCCGGTTCCTCTAGATAAAGAGGCCAGAGCTTTGGATAGATGGGGAAAGAAGGTCTATACATCTTCTACCTTAGCAATGAGGGCTTTGAATTGCCAGTTTCATATGTTGAAATATCAGAATTTTCTTCTTTCTCAATTGAAATCTAAGGTGGATGCTCTGGCAGAAGGCATTGAGTGTAAAGAATTACAAGATTTGGTGCATGTCTCTGAACAGGTGGGTAAGCATTCTTTACAGTGTGGTTTTGATGCTTTGCAGGCCTCTTCTAGGGTGGCTGCCACTGGTTCAGTTCTTCGCAGGCACGCCTGGCTTAAGGATCAGAATTTATCTGACCATGTTAAGACAAGGATTTTGGATGCTCCTTTGCAGTCTGAAGTGTTGTTTGGTCCACCTGTGGAGTCAGTCTTGAAGAAAATGGAAGACAAGGCTAAGTCTATGCAGACTGTTAAAGATTTTTTGCAAGTTCAGCCTCCGAACGTATCCTTCTTCTGATTCTCAGTCTAGGGGTAGATCTAGACGTGGTAGGGGCAGAGCTCAGAGTTCCTTCAGACCTAGAACATGGAGTTCACCTGCACAGTCTTCGAGTGAGGGCAGGGGCCAGTCCTTTCGTAAACAGGCCCAATGACCTACTGTTTCAGCTGCCAGATCCTTCTTGCCTGGCAGCACCTTTGGGAGGACGGTTGGCACTCTTCAAGGAAAATTGGATTTTAATTACCCAGGACAAATGGGTGTTGGATATCATACACCAGGGTTACAAGTTTTATTTCCATACCTTGCCTCCTTTCAAAGGCATGCCAGACGTTCCTCCTCAGCAAAGACTAGAGGCTCACAAACAGATTTCTCTACTACTTCAAATAGGAGCTATACAACCGGTCCCTCTGCCAGAAGTGGGCCTAGGATTTTATTCTCGCCTGTTTCTAGTACCGAAGAAAGGGAACACGTGGAGACCAATTTTGGATTTATCTATCCTCAACACATATCGGGACATTCCCAAGTTCAAAATGTTGACGTTACAACAGCTTTTACCTCTGCTGGGCAAAGATCACTGGATGGTGACTCTGGATCTCCAGGAGGCTTACCTTCATGTTCCTATCAGGCCCAGTTGCAGGAAGTATCTGTGTTTTCGGGCTGGGACTTTTCATTATCAGTTCTCTGCATTGCCCTTTGGCTTATCTACTGCGCCCAGAGTGTTCACAAAGGTTCTGGCTCCAGTGATAGCTTTCTTCAGGCTAAGAGGAATACAAATCTATCCTTATTTGGACGATTGCCTGATTCTGGCTCAAGGAAAGGACGAACTTCTTCATCATTTACAGTATGTGATGGCAGTGTTAAGATGCCTAGGGTATTCTGTGAACGAAATAAAGTCCAGTCTAGTACCCTCTCAGGACATGTGCTTTCTGGGTGTGAGACTGAATACAGCATCCCAGATGGCCTTTTGACCCCGGACAAACAAAAGAATCTTTCTCTTTATTTCCATCAATTGTCTCGTCAGTCCAGGCTGACTGCAAGGACAGTCCTTCAAGCCTTGGGGTTCATGGCATCTTGTATTCTGGTACTTCCCAATGCCAAACTGCATATGAGGAAGCTACAATGGTATCTCAAAATGTATGGACCAACACTGCCAAGATATGGACACTGTCATTCAGATAATACCTTGCATTCAAAAGGAATTTTGTGGTGGGCTCAGGAATGTCACCTAAACAAGGGACTCTCTGTGACCCGACCAGAGGCGAGTCAGATTCTAACGACAGATGCCTCAGACAAAGCTTGGGGAGCTCATCTAAATGGAAAATGGGTACAAGACACGTGGCCTGCCAGACTTCAACATTTACATATCAACTTGAAGGAGATGTTAGCAGTCCAATTTGCATTGATAGCTTTCAAGGATTTACTTCTTCCAGGGCAGGTGTTGATTCAAACAGACAACACGACTGTCATGTGGTACATCAACAAGCAAGGGGGACACATTCTTCCCCTCTATGCAGACAAGCAATGATTTTGTGGGAGACTGCTCTCAGTTTGCAGCTAAATCTTCAGGCAAGGTTTCTGCCAGGAGCACAGAACTCCTTAGCAGATGTGTTGAGCAGACAAATCATGGATCCCCACGAGTGGAAATTGGATCCTCATGTATTTCAAAATTGACAGTGTTATGGGGAACTCCAGACATAGATCTGTTCGCTTCTCCACTAAATTACCAGTTGCCAAAGTTTTGTACAAAAAGGTTTCATCCCACAGCTTGGAAAGTGGATGCTCTCTCATTCAATTGGAGCAATCTTCACGTGTATGCCTTTCCACCACTGCCTCTCCTCCAAAAGGTACTCCTGAAGGTCAGACAGGACAAGCCAACCATGATTTTAATAGCTCCGGATTGGCCTCGACAGCACTGGTACCCATTACTGAGAAGTCTGGCAGGAGCCTCCATGGCCTTTGCCTTCGATTCCACACCTGCTGTCTCAGGAGAACAGTCACCTACTCAATGTCAAACTTCAGTCTCTGCATCTAACAGCCTGGCATATTCTGTTTTAAACCCTGAAGGGTCTCGGCTTCCACAACAAGTTTTGAATGTTATTTTGGAGGCCAGAAGGCCTAGTACAAGGAAAGTTTACGCAGATAAATGGAGGAGATTTTTAATTTGGAGTACAGCAAAGGACTTTGATGTTTCTTAACCTAATTTAAGTGTTGCTCTTCAATACCTTACTGAGTTATTGGACAAAGGTTTGTCCTTCTCCTCTATAAAGGTTCATGCTGCAGCAATTTCTGCTCACTATGACTGTGGCCCACCATTATTTTCTCATCCTTTGTTTAAGCAATTCCTTAGAGGGGCAAAGAATATAAGGCCCCCACGTAGAGCTCCTACTCCTGCTTGGGATCTCAGTTTTGTGTTGGAGAAACTCACTCTACAACCCTTTGAGCCTGCAGCTACTGCCGAGTTGAAATATTTATCATGGAAGACTGCTTTTTTGTTGGCCATTACCTCTGCGAGAAGGGTTTCTGAACTACAGGCCCTTATGGCGGTTGAGCCTTTCTTAATTTTCCACAAGGATAGGGTATCTTTATGCACTAATCCTTCCTTTATGCCTAAAGTGGTTTCTAGTGTGGCTTTAAACCAAACTATTCATTTGCCTACTTTTTATGCAAACCCTCAAAATAAAGGGGAAAAGATTTTGCACACTTTGGATATACACAGACAGTTGCGATATTATTTGAGCAGAACTAAAGGGTTCAGGCAGTCTCAGCAGTTATTTGTTTCATTTGCTTTGGGTTCTCAGGGCAAACCTGTTTCAAAACAAACTATTTCTAAGTGGATTGGTTTTTGTATTGCTTTCTGTTATTCCCATCATGGTAAGGAGATTCCAGCTGGGATTAGGCCTCATTCCACTAGGGCTACTGCCACTTCTACAGCTTTTTTAAGGGGGGTGGCTACTAAAGATATTTTGGAGGCAGCTACTTGGAGTTCAGTGCATACTTTCTCTAAGCATTACCACCTTCCACTTTACTCTAAATCTAGGGCTGGATTTGCCACTGCAATTTTACAGGGCATTTTGGCAGCTCCTAATGCTTTATAGTTTTGCCATCCTCCCTTACCTCTGCTTTGGGATTCTACCCATATGTAAGGACTGCAGCAATGTGAGATGAAGAACATAGTACAGTTTTGTACCTACCATAAATGTAGATGTTCGAAGATCCACATTGCTGCAGTCCAATTTTCCCTCCCTCCTTCCCCTCTGTAGTTTGAGGTGGTTGTGTGGTTTGGGTTGTAAATATTGTAAATATGGTTAGTGCAGGTGTGGTTGGTTGTTCTTTGCTGTTTTTTGGCTTTGGCCTTTCTTTTTAGGGCCTTCTGACATCTGGGGCAAGAAAAGACTGAGGATGTGACGTCGGTCATGCGCTTTTGTACCCTGACGTCCTGATGTCAGTTTTAAGCGCCTTGACCGACATCAGCCTAATACTTTGGTATTCGGGCTGACCGAGGACAGCGGACTACCCATATGTAAGGACTGCAGCAATGTGGATCTTCGAACATCTACATTTATGGTAGGTACAAAACTGTACTTTTATTTGGTTCTCCTGCCCAACAGGTACTGAAGAAAATGGAGGAGAAGGCAAAATCTGTACAAACAGTGAAAGATTTCTTACAGGTTCAGCCCCCAAGGTTTAGCAGGAACTGGCCTTCCAAAAATTGGTCCTTTCCAGACTCCTCTAAAACTCAGAGAGGCAGGAATAGGCGTTCAAGAGGCAGAAATCAATCCAGAGGAGGTGCCTACAGGGGACGCCAGTGGCAAGGCAACAACCAACGAGGCACAGACACAACCACTGCCACTGCAACAGGACAATCACAGTGACTTGGCTCTGACACCGCCTACCAGGGAACAAATAGCAGCACCCTTAGGCGGAAAGCTAACCTTATTTTCAAAAAACTGGCACTATATCACAAGAGACAAGTGGATTTTGCAAACTATAGACCAAGGCTACAGGTTTCATTTCCACACCTTACCAGTAAAGAGAGGAATACCAAACCTACCACCAAATCAAAAGACAGAAGCTCTAAAACAAATAGCTCAATTAGCAAAGATGAGAGCTGTGGAAAGGGTACCACCTACAGAGCAAGGCAAGGGATTTTACTCCAGACTCTTCCTGGTACCAAGAAAAGAGAAAAACTGGAGGCCTATTCTCGACCTGTCCGCTTTAAACACATTCATCATTGTTCCAAAATTCAAAATGCTGACCCTACAGCAACTTCTTCCCATGCTGGGCAAGGAGTTTTGGCTGGTAACTCTAGATCTCAAGGAGGCATACCTGCACGTCCCCATACGACCAAATTGCAGAAGATACCTCAGATTTCTTGCAGGATCAGAGCATTATCAATTCTCAGCATTGCCCTTTGGCTTATCTACTGCACCCAGAGTGTTCACGAAATGCCTGGCATCAGTAATCGCTCACTGCAGGCTTCAGGGAATCCAAATTTACCCATACCTGGACGACTGCCTGATACAAGCGGACAACAAAAACAAGCTGACACAAGACTTACAAAGAGTCATTTGCTTACTACAAGCCCTGGGATACACAGTCAATCTAAAAAAGTCAAGACTGATACCATCCCAAACAATAACCTTCTTGGGTGCAGAATTGGACACAGTAAAACAGATGGCATTCCTAACTGCAGAAAAACAAGAACAACTTCCTCTCTACTTCTTGGCATTAGCAAAGCAGAACAAACTAACAGCAAGGAAAGTACTGCAGGCCTTGGGCTTCATGGCATCCTGCATAATCCTGGTCCCCCATGCCAGACTGCATATGAGAAAGCTACAGTGGTACCTAAAGAATTTATGGTCTCAACACAGGCACAGCTTAGAAACCGAAATACCACTAATCCCATGCCTGAAACAAGAGTTTCTATGGTGGGCTCAGGCATGCCAGTCAAACCCAGGTTTGCCCTTCCACAGCATTCAACCAAGCCAAACCATCACAACGGACGCCTCAGACCTTGGTTGGGGGGCCCACATGCTGGACAAGTGCATAAAAGGCTTATGGAATCCAGATCAGCTGCACCTGCACATAAATCAAAAAGAAATGCTGGCAGTAAAACTAGCAATCCAGAATTTCAAACCATTCCTCCAAGAAGGCCAATTGATGATAAGGACAGACAACACCACAGTCATGTGGTACATCAACAAACAGGGAGGCACTCATTCATACCCACTATGCCGAATGGCTCTGGATCTATGGAATATGGCTCTGACTCACAACATTCAGTTACAGGTAATATTTGTACCGGGAAAAGAAAACATCCTAGCAGACATGTTAAGCAGAACTACCTCGGATGCTCACGAATGGATGCTACACCCGGACATCTTCAAGGCCATCACAAAAAAATGGGGACTGCCACAGATAGACCTATTCGCATCCCCACTCAATCACCAGCTCAAGAAATTCTGCACAAGGACATACCACCCACTTGCTTGGAAGGTGGACTCTCTATCTTTCAGTTGGAAAGGCCTGACAGCATATGCATTTCCACCTCTTCCTTTGATGCACAAGGTACTACTGAAAATGAAAGAGGAACGTCCGAGGATAATTCTGATAGCTCCAGATTGGCCAAGACAACATTGGTATCCATTACTGAGGAGCATGTCTCGGGGGAAAGCGTGGACACTACCCCTGATTCCTTTGATGTTAACTCAGAGCAACTACAACATCCTGCATCCAAACCTGAAAACTCTCCAACTGACTGCCTGGAACATTACATAAGAGCAACTAACCCAGATTTATCCCAAAGGGTTAAAGACATTATCCTTGAGGCCCGCAGACCTTCAACAAGAAGGAACTATGCAGGAAAATGGAAAAGATTTCTCATTTGGAGTACTGAAAGGGGGAAAGATGTGTCAAAGGTAGACATAGCCAAGGAGTATTTGGCAGAGCTTTTCCATACAGGCCTGTCCTATTCCTCCATCAAGATACATGCATCAGCTATTTCTGCAGAATACAGCTTCGATCCCCCTGTCTTTTCACATCCTCTACTCAGGCAGTTTCTGAGAGGAATTAAGAATGTAAAACCTCCTAGGAAACCACCATTACCAGCATGGGACTTGAACTTTGTGCTAGAAAAGTTGACACTCCCCCCTTTCGAACCAGCAGCAACAGCAGATCTTCAACACCTACCCTGGAAAACTGCTTTCCTGCTGGCAATTACTTCAGCAAGAAGGGTTTCGGAACTACAGGCTTTAATGGCAGTACAACCCTTCCTAATCTTCCATCAAGACAGAGTGTCCATGAGAACTAATCCTACATTTATGCCTAAGGTGGTATCCAGAGTGTCTCTAAACCAGGCAATCCACCTACCTACCTTCTTTCCCAATCCACAGAACAGGGGGGAAAGACTGCTGCATACCTTGGATGTACATAGACAATTGCGCTACTACCTGGACAGAACCAAGGGCAATAGAAAAACTGACCAGCTTCTGGTAGCATATGCAACAGGAAGGGAAGGAAAAGCAATTTCAAAACAGACAATCTCCAAGTGGATAGGAAATTGCATTAGATTCTGTTACTCCTACCATGGAAAACAAATTCCACAGAACATAAGGCCTCACTCTACAAGGGCTACAGCCACTGCCACAGCTTTCTAGGAGGTGGCTACCAAGGACATTATAGAGGCTGCTACTTGGACCTCCGTGCATACATTTGCCAAGCATTATAACTTACCTCTATACTCTAGATCCCGGGTTTGCCACTGCTGTGTTGCAAGGGATCCTAACTACACCATAATTTCTTTTTCCTCCTCCCTAGTTTGGCTATGGTATTCTACCCATTTGTAAGGACTGCAGATGCATCCTTGAAGGACATAGTTTTTGTACCTACCATAAATGTAGATGTCCGAACAGGATAGCATCTGCAGTCAAGTCTGCACCCTCCTTCCCTCTGTGGTATTCCTAGTTTACCCCTAATAGCTAGTTAGGGGGATCTCTTATGGTGTATTTGTTTGTATATATGTACATACATGCTTATTTTTGTGTTTGCCTTCTATATTTTTGGAAACATTGG
The DNA here is from genome assembly GCF_019279795.1 of Protopterus annectens. Classification (NCBI taxonomy): domain Eukaryota; kingdom Metazoa; phylum Chordata; order Ceratodontiformes; family Protopteridae; genus Protopterus; species Protopterus annectens. The sequence continues at coordinate 887,082,975 of NC_056726.1, read as the reverse complement.
CATTTATCCTAAAATTTAGCTATCCAAGAGGGCAACTGGCATCTGGGGCAAGAAACACTGAGGAAAATGGCGTCGGCTGATGCCTTTATACCCGAAGAACTGCAGCTATGACGCGTCGGGTGAAGTCACGACACCAGCCGAAGCCAGACCCAGACTTTGGAATCCGGCCGACCGAAGGGCTGCCTGACGACAGGACAACCCATTTGTAAGGACTGCAGATGCTATCCTGTTCGGACATCTACATTTATGGTAGGTACAAAACTGTACTTTGGGGAAACTTTTCTTGCCTCAGACCGATGTCAGAAAAAGTTAACAATTGTATTTCTTGTGGGAAGCAGATACCGCATAAGGATTTCCATTCCCTCTGCATACCTTGTTTAGGCCCAGACCACGACATCTCGGGCTGTCGCTTTTGCGCTACTTTCAATAAACGCACTATTAAGCGTCGGGCGGAGTTCGCCCAACACCTTTTTGGTAAAGCCTTTGATTATAAAATGTCGTCGGAGACTCCGACTACCGCTTTGTCCAAAAAACGCAAGGACAAGGACCGGCACGCGAGGTCCGCGGTCTCCACTGACACCACGCCAAAACCGGCTACACGTGGTTCGGTTCTCAGCGAGACGCCTATGTAGTCCCTGACTACCGACGACACTTCTTTGGCGGTGTCTTCTGTAACCGAGACCGCAGGTACTTCGGCCCATACCCAGACTACAACCACCGAAGCCACTGTGAGCGTTGAGACTCCTAATGTGGACAGGTCCACTTCCACCCATGGTGTCTTTAGACCCTCATCTTCCTTTTCCATTAAGGCCTTTACTAAGTCCAAATCAGTCAGGCATCCCAAGAGGCCTGTTGCACAGGGCCCATCTCCAGGCCCCATGCCTAAATAGGCAATGTCCCATACTGTATTCTGGCAGGACATAGGTCCCCACTATATGACCAAGGAAATGCGTAATGTACACTTAAACATACTGGAGACACTCACCATTCAACCCAACACTATATTCTTGTGTGATTTTAACTACCCAGTATAAACTGGAAATCATACATCATCTCTAAAGTGCAGGCTAAAGATTCCTGGACTTTGTAGACACAAATTCCATGAACCATATGGTCCATATGCCCGCTAGGGATGCCAGCATCCTAGACAAACTCCTCACCAACATGGGGGAATGTTGCAGTCTCCCTATTTACATTGTTTACTCTAGTCAGGTTAGACCATAAAGCTGTCTCCTTTGAAGTAAAAATAAAATCTGGGACACCCAATAACCTTGGAACTTTTACAAATTACTCCAAGGAAAACTTTCTGTTTCAAAGTAACAAGCAACATTTCAAGCTGCCCCAAACCCAGGAAACACCACTACCTACTCATTCACAAGAACCCTCTACAATCATGTCCACAGATTTTCAAGAGGCTGCGATACCTATCCAAAATAAGTTCCCAACATACTCAAAAAACAAGCCACCCTAGTGGATTCACAACATTAGTAGATTATATAACAAAAGGAAGAAAATCCTGGCCAAAAAAGGAAGTACAATACCCATCAACGTAGAAACTCCCTCATCAAACTAAAGAAACAACTCCGGTGATTAAGTCAACTAAAGCCACATCTGAGGTAAAAGTAGCCTCAGGCTAAGGACAACCTCAAAGCAGTCTTCAGTTATGTCAGAAACCTCAATGGCTATACACAATGATGTCACAAACTTAATTGTAAATGGAACAAGCTATACTGAGCTGGAGGATATAGCAACCCTACTGACTAATAAATTCAGCTGCAGTTCTACCCCACATTTTGTCCAAGACATCTCTCTAGAAATACTCCAACTGTCACCAGGGAGTAGGTCCTCAATGCACTTTCCAAGGCAGAAAACACAGCATCAGTGGTACATGATAATGTCCAAGGATGCCTCCTTAACTGTATGAATCATGCCCCTCATGTAGGACTCTAGAAGTACTATTCAATAATAGCCTTCTAACAGGCTTTATACCAAGGAAATGGAGTACTGCAGCGTTGCAAGCCTTCAACATAAGGTTGGGCCATCCACGGATCAAGGAAACTACCGACCCATAAGCCTGACTAGTCTCAGATGCAAGAGCATAGAAAGAATTATCATGAACATGATAAATAATGACTTAGATAACCTTCCGATGGCAGATCCATCTCAGTTTGATTTCATCAAGGGAAGCTCATGCCTACTCATTTTGGTGGACTTATTCAAGAAGGGCATCAAAGCAATGGATGAAGGCAGAATAGTGCATACTGCCTGTCTGCACCTGCCCAAAGCCTTCAACACAGTTCCTCACTCAGGCATTGTAGACAAGCTCACTGAATTAGGTGCAACCCCCCCCCCCCCACGTCACCCACTAGATAGCCATCTGGCTCACATGACCAAAGAAGTTAAGGTAGGGGAGTGTAACTCCACAAAAAGGCCAGTGACTAGCAGAGTCCCACAGGGCTTGGTACTAGAGCTCTTCTGTTTGACATCTACTTGTCTGAAGTCAAGGATGCCACAGCGTTTCATTTGCCATATCACCATGAGGAATATTTTTGCCAGATAAATTAGGTAACTGATCTGCACCAATATTTTCTTTTGTGGGTTTTTTTTTTGCTCCCACTGTCTGCTGATTGTCCGCCCCCTCCTATTCATCAGCTCATTCATTCTCCATTACTGAGGCAAGGGTTCACCATTTTGGTAGACATCAAGGGTAGTTTGGGGTTTTTACCTTGAGACATACATTACTTGCAAACACTCAGCTTACACAAGGGAAAGGGGGATGCAGTGGACTGCTCGCACTGGTGTTCCCTCACTTCTACAAGGGGCATTCCCACCAGTAGCCTTGCCCTCCCATCCTCAATCGTGGGTGGTGGATTCCCCTGTTTCTACAGAAGAAACCATATCACCACACTGTGTGCCCACCAAGTTCTCATATCCCATTCTTCCTCTAGGGAGGCAAATGGGCCACATCCCTTCACGTCTTTCCCTTCCTGCTTGGTTTCTTCATTGCTGGGAGCAGTAATTGAACCCTAGTCAACTTGGACAGTCATGGCGCAATCTTTCTGTGCCATGGAACCAGGTAGTTATAGCCATATTTTCAAAGCTTCTTTATTACCTCTCCTCTTGTCTGGCATTTGGCTTAGAAGATTAAAAAGCTGTTAATGAGCTGTTTAAAGTTGTCCAGTGGTACACAATTTTATTCCCATCACCTTCATTGCCTAACTTTTTGATTCTGGGCAGGTCACTTAACCAGACCCTTGCATTCAGAAGTCAGTCATTAACTTTCATGTAGTGTGTGTGTGTGTGTGTGTGTGTGTGTGTGTGTGTGTGTGTGTGTGTGTGTGTGTGTGTGTGTGTACGTAATTATGCATATAAACTTATTGAAAGCTTCTAATATTGAGCAAAAACTTATAGAGATAATCCCAGTGAATGTACATTTCATTGTGAAAGGACATTGTCAGCCCTCACTTAATTTTACATTGCATCACCAACACATTACACTGCTAACACTCATACAGCAAACGAAACACTAGTAGAGTATAGCACTAAAAATGCACACATACATACACACAATTCTGAACTTCTTAAACATCAAAAACTAATGCCTCCAAACCTCCCCCCCTGCATCTCCCCAAGCAGGGGCAAGCAAAACTCATCCCTGAACTTGTGTATACCAACTCCATGATTGCACAACTTCTAGCAAAACAGAAAATACCCAAAACATTGTAATAGTAGATCATGTTTTTTTCTCTGTTCTTTTTCTCTCCAGCTGCCTAACAAGTGTCAGCTGTCCTGTACTTTGGCTGGCTCATTCATCCCTCATGGATGAAAATTGGCAACATCAACTATCATAAATGGATCATCATATTATTATTTTTGTTAATGTGACCCTATCCACACCCCTCTGGACAGTGGACATGAGATCTGTATCACCACAGGGGCAAATATACCTTTCCTGTGTGAATGCTCACGCCCTTGCAGTTGTAATGTAGGCTACTAAAAGATTACTGTTGCATATCAACACTCTCCACAGTACTCTACACGTATATGCTACTGATGATAGCATATACATGTGGAGTACTATGGAGCATGGTGGTATGCAAGAGTAATCTTTCAGTAGCCTTCATCACTGAAGGCATATGTGTGCCCCCCCAAGATTGCGTTTGTCTACCTCCCATCTTCTGAGGGTCATGGCACCTTTCCACCTGTGTCACACACCCTTAGGATAGCCACACCTATCATGCTCGCATCACTCCAACAGATGCTAAAGTCATAATCAAAACTCTGGTCTCCTGGGTCATGGTCAGGGCTTTATCCCTGCATGCCAGTGGTGCGGATATATTTGGTTTACCTTCATAATGTCGGCAGGCATATCTCAGAATTTGCACATGGTCAAATCATTTCTGCGAATTCTGTACCGCCAATACATCAGACAGTCAAACAAAATAGGGAACATCGACATTTCCGACTGCTCCATACCTGAAACAAGTGCTACCATGGGTCAAAATGGGGGTGAGAATTTGTGATTCAGAATATCGCCATTCGCAGTTTTGAGGAGTCGCAATTCGGAGTTCGCGGAAGTTGTTTAGACAGTGTGCCTGCCAACATTATGAATGTAAATGATATATATATATATATATATATATATATATATATATATATATATATATATGTGTGTGTGTGTGTGTGTGTGTGTGTGTACGGATTCACTATGTAATTTCAAAATACTGAAATCCTGAATTTCAGTATTTCGAAATTACATAGCCGAAGACACCAAACACCAAAACCCTAAAACTGCAAAATTCTAAATCCCGACGCTACACTACAGATACAGCACACGCAAACACATACACACAACTTCCCCCCCAACTCAAACATAATAGCCTACACTACAGATAAGCAGTGGGGCAAGCCCCCCCCCTACTTATGTATACTAACTCCGAGATCTCACAATCAGAAACACACAAGCAACTCACTCCCACACATTATTCACACCCTCGCACACACACATCAGTCAAAACACACTGACAGACACTAAAGCCCCTAACCAACAGACATACACATACATACATACCCAAACTCACATCTTACCATTCACACACCAGAACACCAGAGCGCTAATTCAAAATCTCCATACTTTGGGATTTTGAATTTTGCTCTTCTGGTTTACTGGTATTTCAAGACTTGGGTATTTCAAATTCAAAATACTGAAATTCGGGATTTCAGTATTTCTAAATTAAAAAGGGAACCCATACACACACACACACACACACACACACACACACACACACACACACACACACACACACACACAAATATATATAAAACTACTCTTAAACTCAAAACTATGCTGCTGTTCACCTGATGACCATCCAAGTGAGTACCTGAAAATAGCAGCCAATAACATTGTCTGGCTTTATAAATAGGTCAGTGTACAAATCCTGTGTTCCCTTTCTCTGGAAGAAATCACACATTATCCCTGTACACAAAGTTGGAAATTCAGCAGGAGTCACTAACTTTAGACGTATGGTAGTCTAATCCATCCTCTCCAAAGTACTTGGAAAATCTATTCAAATACAATTGCTAAACTATCTCCTGCAGGAAGAACTCCTTTTCCCCACACACCATGGCTTCCATACCTCCTGTAGCACTAACACTGCACTTCTGACGTTTATAAATACTGTCAGTAAGGTTAGAGATAATGGCAAACTAGTTTCCTCCTTATTTCTAGACTTGTCTAAGGTGTTCAACACAGTTTGTCACAGCAAGCCTCAACTTCAGATGTCTTCTTTTGTCTAGTAGGTGTCAAGTCAATAAAATGGCACTTCACTCTGTCTCTCCGTACCTCACAGTCACCACCGGTGTACTACAAGGTTATATCCTTGGTCCCCATCCTGTTCAGTCTTCTCACCAACGCCCTCTACACATCCACACAACAGGCCTCCTTGCAATACACAGATGATTCCACACTTATATGCACATCAGACAACCTGGCACATCTCCACAAAATTACTCAGGGAGCCTCAAGAGCCACTGAAACATGGCTTTGTAACTCACAAGTCATGCTCAAACCCCCCCCACACCAAAAAAAAAGCTACTACTATTTTCCCCTGAATCCCTCTCTCATTAAAAAAATAAATAAAATCATCTCTCTTAATAATACAACCATTGAAGTCACTTCATAGCAAATTATTAGGGATGGTAGGGTTGTCTTATAGAGCCTTTCTCAGCAATGCAACTAAAACTACACTTGCTAGTACTTACCCTTCTCCTCACTGCTTTATGGTGCTTACATCATTACTAACCACCAGACTTCACAAAAGCAAAACCTGAACAGTGGTGAAGTAAAATGGCAAAATTTTCAGCAAACACCCCTTTCAGAACCCATGACTATATACAGTAGCACAAAAAGCCTAAATTGGCTAGAACTACCCTACCAACTATCCTATACGCACGTATAAAACTGTCTAGCATCCATCTGCTTGTCTAGCACTAGGTACTATTCTACGCATCTGTATTCCCAATTGGTCATTATGATCCACTGACCAAAGACTTTTCTCTGTCCACAAAAGTTATCAAATCTACTGGACATGGTCTGCACTCATACTATGTTTCTAATGCCTACCTCTATCCGTCAGGTCAATACCCTGCATTCAGTCTTTTATTTCATTTTCATTTTATTTCATTATTTCATTTTGAAAGACTACCTACCCAGAATCTGTCTCTGTTCTTGCTCATCCCAGGATAAGTACATCCTGAAACATGAACAGATACCATCTTACACCTCCTTACTTCCCCTTCTTTACTCGCTTCCTAACTTCATTCACTTTCTCTCTCATGACTCTCTAGCTTAGTGTGCCATAACACTATTTTTTTCTGTCACTTTCATTGCAGTTCCTGTCCATGTTATACTAATTTTAAATTCCCTAAACTGCTAAAATTTCTATAAATATTAAATTATTGTCATATAAATTGTCTATTTTAACCAACATTGTCACATTATGTGTAATTTGGTGTAGTTATTTAAACTGTAGATGTTATGTATTATTTTTGAAGTTTGTTTAATTATTGTTCTTAAAATGTTTTTGTAATACTTGGGAGCTTTTCTCCCCGAGCCTCCACTGAAAATTTGCACCTACCCAGTCAGACTTTCCCAGTCATCAAATGTCAATAAATAAATAATTAGTTACGGTGAGTATACTCAACATAACTGTACTTTCTTCTGAATATGTTCATCCTTTCCTGTCATTTCTTATCCTGAGATACATTTGCATTAGTTGGAGAACAGGACGCCTTTGTTTATACTGTTAGTTTTAGATGTATGTGAGAGACTAGAAGGGCATCCTTACTTAACTGCTTTACTTTGTAGTTCTTTTTACTATGTGTGTAGTTGTTTTGTGGGAGGTGGCATACTTTTATTCATTTAAACTGTGTTTGTATTAACTTAGTTTAAATGTCACAAATGTCAGTTTGTCATTGTCACTGTTATGCTTGGATTTCTATCTCTGTATTTGGCGTAGGCGGGGAGCGGCCTTAGGTCAACTGGTGCCCTAGGCAAAAGGGCTCCACGGCGCCCCTCACCACACCACTTGGTGCCCCCATCCTGGTCTACCTACAGCAAATAAATACTGGAAAAGCGCCCCTGCTAGAGCGGCGCCCTAGGTGGCCGCCTAGTTGGCCTATGCCTAAGGCCCTACTAGATCAACAATGTTTCTTGGCTTGTTACTTTTGTAGTCTTTTAATAAACAAGTATATGTTTTTCCTTCTGCACAATATTAGACTGTCTGATGCCATGTCATGGGAGGAGTGTTTGTATTCTCTTCCCATTTCTCTTTGTAAACTAACTTTCAAGCATTTATTTTAGTTATAATCTGTCCTAAAACATTGTCTGTAGAAGAAACTTCATCAGTAGTTGTGTAATTCCTCTACTTTATGCTTGTTGTACATTTTTTAAGTCCCACAGGAGTAAGTAAAGAATTATACAGAAGACATGATTTTATCTTTAATATATTATTTTTGCAGAAAAGCTTTGTTCTTACTAACAGTATAGGGAAATTCACGTCATACCATTGGAAACTTTCCTTGAAACTCATAGAAATAATTTTAAAGTAAAGGTATTTATAACTGCACTGACAACAGGTTTCTTTTTTTAAACAAGAAACATCTTTATTAAATTATCAGCTTATGATGAAGGCAGTCATACATTTATATAAACAAAAGCAAGCTATATTGACATATTTTCAGTTGCAAACATTATATACGTCACTTATAATCTATTTAGTCATTGCCAGTCAAACATTAAATAGCTCTTCAGTTTCTGCCTTCCCTTAAACATCATTCCTCCTCCAAAACATTATTCTCCAAGTATTGTTCCCAGAATTCCCCTTTTTATGTAATTTGCTGCTACCCTTTTCTAAAGATTTCGCCTGCACTTTAATCTTTGTTACTATATTCAATACTTCTAGTACAGTTTGTTTTTACTTGATTTCCATTTTCCATTAATTGCCTTTTTTTTGCAGCTACCAGAATTAAATTCAGCAAGGCCTTATATGTCTAGGCAATTCCGATTCTGTATTACAGCTCAGAAAAAAAACTAATTTCCTTAGTTACACCATTTGCTAACCCAGTATTTCTGATAGACTAGTCTGCAGGGAATTTGTAAAGTCTGCCAACTCATTACACTCCCAAAAATATGTTCCCAGTTGCTTTTCCCATTCACACCTTCAACATTTGCAGTCTTCCTAAGGAAATTTTCTTTGGAGTCTGCTTGGGGTATAAAACAACCTAAACAAACACTTCCAAGCAAAGATCCTAAATCCTGTATACTTTATTGCATATTTGGGAGCCATGTGTATATGCCACCATTGTCTCTTTGTGAATTGCTTAACCAGTCTCTCTACCCAATCCTTTTAACCATTGCTGTAGTTATCATGCAGTATTTTATATACTTTACTAATTATCCCTTTTTTAACAGTCGCTTCTGTACTAGATTCTACTAAAAACTCTAGCAGTGCTAGTCTTTTGCTTAGGTTCCCCCTATTTCTTTCTCTTTGCCTATACTTTGATATTAATCCTTGATAGAGAAAGAAATCTCTAGCCTGCAGTCGAAATGAATTATTGGGTTCTTCCCATTCTATTACCTTTCCCTTTCCAATTATTTGCTTCCAGTACCTTGGTTCCTTTACCAGTTTTCTCCGGAAAATTCCAGTTGCCTCATGCTTATTCTGTGCATCCTTAATTGCAGTCATACCCATTGGCAGAATCTCCTTTTTCCCTCCCCATTCTGGCTTAGTTCTTAGAATAATTTCTGCAATGTTATAAGTATAATATTTTGTATGGTTATTATTCTTCTGAACGATCTGCATCCAAAATCCCAGTCTCTCCTTGTTGTCTTGAGCTTCCCCCATTTCATCATCATCTCTCCCTACTTTGAATTATAGCTTTCTTCTTGTGCTATATATAGGAGCCTTAACAGTGTAGCTCTGAAATACCTCCTTAAATCAGGTAATCTCAAACCACCTTGTCTTATTGGAAGGATCAAGTTATCCCACTAGATTCTTGCCCTGTTTCCCTCCCAGATAAAATTCTTCAACTCTTTATTACTTGATATGCACAACTTCTCCTCTGGTTGATTAAAATATGCCTGACCTGTATATAAAACTAAACGGACTAAAAATATTTTCACTGCTTGTTTCTTGCTGACCATACCCATAAAAATAGAGCTTCTGATGTCTCAAGTTTTTGAATTATCTTTTGTTAAGTCTGTTCCCACATTTGCTTAGTTGTTTTAACAGAATCCTTTTTAATCCATACTCCTAAGTACTTCATTTTATCATGTCCCCGTAAATATGGGTATTGCCAAACCAATATGTGTGTGGGTACATAGTTTACAGCTATTGCCTTTGTTTTATCTTCATTAATTTTATATCCCAAAACACTTTAAACTGTCTTAGAATGTTCCATAACACAGAAAAGTCCTTTTCCGGTTTTATCAGGTATAAAATATCATCTGCAGATAAAGCAAACTTTTCTTGACTACCATACCAATTATATTCTTGAATTTCTGAGTCCCTTATTTTCTTTTTCACTGGTTCTAAATGTAACACAAATAACAAAGGGGGAAGAGGACACCCCTTCTTGGTTCCTCTGATCAAACAGAACTTATCAGAAGGTTCAGCTGCAATGTGCAACTCTTCATAGCCCACATACCCTCCTCCTGGTTCAAACCACTATTTGATCAGTAGCCTGGCTTTCTCAAGGATGTATTCAGAATGCAGCATTGTCACCACATTCTCCTCAGGATTAGTGTCGGACATTGGTCACTCATTCCCATCCACCCTGTTGACTCTTCCAGCATCCAGGCTCACTGATCAATCTTAGGTTGCTGAGCCTGCATTCAGGGCTTCATATCTCTGCACCTTAAGGCTGGCTTTGTAAGATTTCATCTTTATTAAATTAATAGAGCTGTATGGTGAGTTTTGCAAAATACTGAGGTATCTGCTAAAAGAATCTAGTAGACAAGTAGGAATGATTCTCAGAAATTCTTAAATGTTTTTCTAAGTGACATCCATCTAAAATTTGACTTGTGGGTGAATTATGATTTGATCATGCCAGATGATGAGGAGTCAGGAGTGCTTAAGTTACTGGTGTAATTACATCTAACTTTTGCCACAGGACTGAGGGAATTGCTATTCTGGGGCACTAGACTGTGAGCACATGTACTGCTAGACATTTTTCAGAAAGTGTATCAGTATAATTGTTTTAATTTTTTTAGGTATCACCGAAACAACAAGGTTCAGCTGTGAAGCTCACAATGTGAAAGGCTTGAGTTCATCTACAACAGCAGTCATTCATGTCAAAGGTAAGTAATGAAAGTTAATAGATTTTGTTTCAAAGTCTTCTGAAACTTACTCATTGTGCACAGCTTGACATATTCAATTATTATTTTTTTTCCTAGGCAAGTTCTTTGATAGTTACAAACCTGGTTAAAAAAACAGGAATCATATTAAGCTAAGAATTAGTGTACTTGAAATGTATGTGCGATTAGCATGTACCAAGCATTGCTACATTAATATAGCTGTATCATTGTAGACTGAACTAGTTTGGGGATGGAATCTGTCCTAAAGTAACTCACATATTAAGGCTATGGGGGTGTATTCTCTGTGGCTTGTAGAAAGAAGGCACAACATACAAGAATTTTAGCATTCCTTCACTCGTGTTGATGGCAGTACCAGTCTACCAGATAAAGTAAAAAGAAGGAGGAGACCTGTGTGTTTGTGCCCATATCCACTGATTGTGCATTTGCCAAATCTTTATCCTCAAGAGAAGAAAATGACCCATCTTTCTTTTGTCACAGACAGTAGGATGGTATGGATCATTATTGGGAACTTAAAGAGCTTGTTGGAAGAACTGTTGTTAAAAAGTCTGAAATTAACCAAGGACAAATCTTCCTAGCACCTTCCATTTTTTTCTTTTATTGTCTCATTTTTATTTTGCATGTGAACATACACAGCACACTCTGCCATCGGTGCTTTCTGAGCATTGCATTGTTCATGTAGTCTCAGCAGTTGTAGACGATTTGTATGCTTATTGGGTTAACCTACAAATGTGAAGTTGTTCAATCTCGCCGGTCATTCTTGACTGATGGGTTCAGAGCCGATCCATCAACACTGGTACGGCCATATGCAAAGCTCGAGGTCTTCCAGTAGCTTGAGGCCAAGACTCTATCCCATGATGCACTGTGAATTACCTCAGATCTAGTTTGCCGCGGCATCTGATCGGAGGTTCCACTGCAAGCTCAGGCCAGTACTATTTAAAAACTTTTCATATTTAACAGTTGCTTAGATAATTTTTTTTCCAAAATTTTCTTAGATAAGTTAGATACTTAGGTATTTAGCTTTTATAGCTTCCTTAAAGCTCCCCTTCCCGTGTGTGGTTATTAATCCTTAAAATATCGGCCTCGTGTGTTTTGGCCTAGTTTTCTCTTACTGTGTGTAAGTAGTTTTCTAGTGGCTATAAACAGCCTTTTTCTGTTGTTGGCCTCTTGTATTTTGGCCTTAGTTTAGTATAGCTTGTGTTTGAATATTCTAGTGTCTTATACAGCTTTTTTCTAGTTATTTAAATTCTTTATCAGGCTTGTTTTCTGTGTGTGTGTGAGTTTAGAGCCTAGTATCTTTATTAATATTTTAAGATATATTTTTAGGCTCGTTTTTGTGTGTGTGTGTGTGTGTGTGTGTGTGTGTGTGTGTGTGTGTGTGTGTGTGTGTGTGTGTGTGTGTGTTTGTTGTTAGAGCCTAGGAAATTGCTTATTATCTGCTCTGTGTATTTTTATAGCAGTATTATGGCGGATGATAAAGACAAGCACCCAAATCTGGCTTTAAAAAGTGTTCAGACTGCAACTAAAAAATGTCTGATACAGATGGACATGTAACATGTGTTTATTGTTTAGGAGCTGTCCACTTACAGGAGTCTTGTGCCATATGTCATTCTTTTTCTTTGAGAGTGTTGTTAGAGAGGAAAAGGAAGTTGATGGAAAGGGGCTTGTTAGAGCACCCCTTTCAAGAGGCGTTGAGTGACCAGGATGTGGCCAACAAGTCTTCCAGGTCCTCTAGATCTTCTGTGGAATCTAAGGACTCTAAGCAGTCCAAGAAATCAAAACAATTGGAGGATTCTGAGACATCGGCTCCACAGACCTCAGAGCCAACTGTCTTTTCCTTTCGGTGCCGGCCCACAGCTCTGGAGCCAGTATCCAAAGTGCCTCAGTCACCATTGCTTCAGTCGGCACCATCAGTGCATTCATCTAGGTCATCTGTCAGCCTGTCGGATTTGGATATGGATCGATTGGTGCAGAAGCTTTTACAGGTACCAGGCCTTGCTAAATTGCTGTCGGCTCTGACCGAAGCGGCTTTGGAGCCGAAGACCACTACTCCTGCTTTGACTACTCCTCCTCTGAGCTGTACCGGCCCTTCAGAGCCAGAGGAAGCAGACCTGTTGATCGTGGAGCCTTTGAAGCTGAGACCTACTCCAGTGTCCTCGGCTCCATCCACTCTGACATCCTCTGCACCGACCGGGGACTCTAGGAGCCTATACTGTCCAGTCAGATCTGGGGAGGATAGTTGGACTGACTTGTCGGTGCCCGACTCTTCCTCTCGGGGCTTCAGCTCGGATGAGCCCGGCTCCTACCTCTGGCTCGGAGCCCACAGCCTTGGTGCAGGAGGGTTTGACAGTTCCCTCGGATACGTCAGTTCCTTCCCATCGGAGCTGTGGTGCCTTCGAGGCCATGAGGAGATCTTTGTCCCCCAAGACATCCTCGACTTGCCTTGCTTCCTCATCCCCTAAAGTGCCTGTGTCTGCTTCCATCGTCCAGGCCAGGTGTAGAGACCCAGAGCCTCAGGTAGCACCACAGGGTGCCCCCTGCTCTTCTGAGACCTCCACAGAGGCTTCCACTGAGGAGGTTCCCAGGAAGAGATTGTGCAAGAGGAGACACTTGCACTCCCCACAGGAGTCTTCAACATCTGACACTGTCTTGGATGAGTCAGAAGGGTCCCCGCATTCCCACTCTGAGGATATCTCCTTTGCTGAGATACTTGAGATCCTTAGGCAGAGGGGTGATTGGCAGTCCAAAAGCCCTATTGAGGATGAGTCAGTTCTCCTGAAGGCATTCGGGTCTCAACCCTCCACCTCTTAAGTGTCTCCGCCCTTCGATGAGCTCATGCAGTTGGTCTCTCGGAGGGTGTGGGAGTCACTGGAGTCCATGGAGCCTGTTCTTAGGAGGCCTAACAAGTTTATATCAGCTCCACCAGATAAGCCCTTCTTATCCAAAGGAGTCCCTGCTGATGCCATGGTGGTGGCGGCATGGATAGATATGGGAAACGCATGTTTAGTTCAGCGACTTTTGCTCTTCGCTCACTGAACTGCTTGATCCATTTCACTAGGTTGCAAAGAGATCTCCTTAAGGAGCTGTGAGATACTCTTCAGGGTACAGTAGCTGCAGGGACCTCTGACAAAGTTGCTGCCCAGCTTGCTACCCTAAATTCTATTGTCAACCCATCTAGCCATCTCATATCCTATGCAGTTGATGGAACGAGTAGGGCAGCAGGTACAGGAATCGCTCTCAGAAGACATTCCTGGATGCGCTTGTGTTCCTTCACGGAGCCCTTTAAGTCATCCTTTGTAAACACCCCTTTTGATGGCTCATCCCTTTTTGGGCCTAAAGTGAAAGAAACTCTGACCAGGTGTGAACAGGAGGGAAAGACTGTGTCTGCCGTCGGAGTCCGTTTTTCCACCCTTACCTAGCCTTATCCCAAAGGCCAAAGGGGAGGAAAAATGTGGTTCCAGAAAGCCCAAGGAGCCTTTCAGGACACAAGTGGTGAACCCCCCTCCAGGGGCAGAGGAGGGGGTAGTAGTGGAAGACGCCACCCTCGCGGCAGAGGGGGTCCGCAACATCAGGGTGACAGAGATCACTTCTCTGGTCAACCCTACCAGCGCTCCTGAAAGGAGGCCCGACTGTCCTGCTCTGGAGGCAGTCGGGGGTCGCTTATCGTTGTATCCAGAAGCCTGGCAAGAAATAACAAAAGACAGCTGGGTACAAAGTATAATTTCCAGAGGGTACTTCATGCCATTCGCCACTCCCCCTGTCCATAAGAAGAATCCCGGACGTTCCACCCAGTTACAGGGAACAAGCAACTATAGAGGTCCACAAGTTGCTAGAAAAAAAGAGTCATCCAGCTAGCCCCAGCAGACCAAACAGGGTCCGGAACTTACTCAAGGTTCTTTTTGATTCCAAAGAAAACGGGACGGGAGACCCATTATAGACCTCAGCAAACTCAACCAATATGTAAAGAAAGAGAAGTTCCGGATGGTCACGCTCCACTCTATACTTCCCTTCTTAGGAAAAGACAATTCGATGTGCTCGATAGATCTCAAGGATGCGTACTACCACATAAAAGTGGCCAGGCCATCCAGAGATAACCTACATTTCTGGCTGAAAGCCAATCATTAGCAGTTTCGAGCCATGCTCTTTGGTCTCACTACAGCTCCCAGAGTGTTCACCAAATGCATGGCAGTGGTTACGGCTCACCTGATGTGTCTAGGATTCCAGGTGTTTCCGTATCTAGACGATTGGCTCCTTACTGCCGCCACCAGGCATCAACTGATTCAGGCAAGGGAGTACACTCTGTCACTCTGCAATCATTTAGGCATTACAGTCAAACTCAGAAAAGTCTGCCTTGTCGCCATCGCAGCATATCGTTTTTATCGGGGCAGAGATTGACACCTCAACCACCACTCTAAGGCTACCAATCGAAAGAGTCATACTTCCTCGTCAGCATGCCAGCACATTGGTATCGAAAGACAGAGCACCAGCTTCAGAAGTTCTGAAAGTATTGGGTTTGATGGCTGCAGCAACCCTAGCCATACTATTAGCAAGAATGTATATGTGGATCCTTCAATGTCTGTTGTTCACTCAATGGTCTTACCAGGAACTTCCCATGGACCACACGATATTGATTACGAGCTCTTGCAAGAAAGATCTCCAGTGGTGGTTGACGTCTCTTCATGTCACCATAGGACGTCCCTTTGTTCTACCCCTCCAGTAGCCACTGGGACCACAGACGCTTCCCTGATTGAGGGGGGGGCATTTTCAGGGAAAGACTGCCCAAGGCACACGGACAGATCAGGAGTCACACTTGCATATCAATGTTCTGGAAATGAGAGCAGTACTTTTGGCATTGCAGTACTTCCAGGGCTGTCTTCCCCTAGGAACGATTGCAATTCAGACAGACAATATGTCAGTAGTCTGGTACTTGAACAAGCAGGGATAAACCAGATCTTACCCCCTTTGCCAAGAAGCCCTCAGATTTTGGCAGTGGGCTGTTTCCTCCCAGTACTTTCTGTTGGCAATGCATATCCCGGGGAAATCCAACTTGATAGTAGACAAACTGAGCAGGGCAATCTTGTTGCCGTATGAGTGGTCCCTCAAGAAAGAGCTTGCAGACAGGATTTTCCACAAATGGGGCCAGCCTTGCTGCGACTTTTTTGCTAGCCACATCAGCACGAAATGCAGAAGCTACTTTGCCCTGATTCTTCCTCCAGGAGAAGCCCTGAGGGATTCACTCATACACGATTGGCCCCTGGGTCTCCTCTATGCATTTCCACCAATCCCATTGATACCCAAAGTTCTACATAGGTTCATAGGTTCATAGATTAGTACTAAGCTAACTGCCCTTGTGAGCCATTTTAAGCCTAGCCAATTATCCCTTGTGAGACTCAAACCCGGCACCTTGTGTTTGTAAGGCAAACACCTTAACCATTAGGCCACCCTCTCTACAGAAAGCAAAATCCCTGGGAAGGACCATCATTCTTATAGCCCCTCAATGGCCTCAGCAGATTTGGTTCCCATTCCTTCGACATCATCTCTTGGAGGATCCCTGGATTCTGGGCCCAGTTCCAGACCTTCTGACACATCCGTCGGGGGACCTTCATCCTTCTCTGCAGTCACTGAAGCTGACAGCTTGGCTGCTCCAGTTCCCCTCATAGCCAGGCTTCATAACTTCTCCAGTGAGACAAAACAGATCCTTTTGTCTTCTCATAAGCTGTCCACTAGAAGATTATATCTTAGTAAGTGGAAGAGATTTTCCATTTGGGCCTCTAAGCAGAACATTGATCCTTACCAAGCCCCCTTGGTATCCATACTACAATTATTGACTATGATTTTTAACAAATGAGCGCAGCCGCAACTGTTCGGGTCCAGTTGGCTGCTATATCTAACTTTCACCTTGGGATTAACGGGTTAAATGTCATGTCCCACAAGTTATCCAAGGCCTTTCTCAAGGGGACATTTCATATGAGACCACCTGTGAAAACTGCCTATTCTCCATGGAATCTAAATTTTATGCTGTCACATATAATCCTTCCCCCCTTTGAACCAGCATCATCTTGTGACCTCAGATATTTGTCGTGGAAAACCATTTTTCTGGTAGCTATTACTTCTGCCCACAGAGTGTCAGAACTACAAGCTTTATCTATCAGCCCTCCTTATTTGATTTTTCATGCTGACAGATTATCTCTTAGGACAAATCCCTCTTTTTTGCCCAAAGTTTGTTCAGAAACCACTATCAGCCAAGTCATTGAGTTACCAGTTTTCTTCCCCAATCATTCAAACAAGTTAGAGTATATGCTGCACAAACCTGATGCCCACAGACAGCTCAGATTTTATTTGGATAGAACAAAAGATATCAGGAAGTCAGACCAGCTCTTTGTTTCACTCTCTGAATCCAGAAAAGGTAGACCAGTGGCTAAAACAACTCTGTCTAAATGGTTATCTGATTGCATCACCTTTGTCTACTCCGCTGCTAATATGCCTTTGCAGCACAAGAATAAAGCTCACTTAACCAGAGCAGTTTCTACATCCTCTGCGTTCCAAGCCAAATTGCCCCTTGATAACATTTGTGCAGCAGCCACTTGGTCTAAACCTCATACCTTTATCACGCATTACAAAGTTGATAAGGCCTCCAGGGACAGGGCTTCTTTTGGGTCTACGGTCCTGAAGAATGTACTCCCGTGAGCCACCCGAGATTGATGGTGCTAGGGACGCTACCCATCAGTCAAGAATGAACTGCGAGATTGAACAACTTCACATTAAGAAGTTATGTACTCACCATAACGTTCCATGTGAGTTGTGCATCTCGCCTTCATTCTTACGTCCCTCCCTCCTTCCCCCTCCTGGCTGATAGTTGACCTAGATGTTGGTCTCATCCTGGTTGCTCAGTTTCTTCTTCCTTTCCATAGGAGGATAGCTCATTTATATGGTTATAGAAGACCTCGAGCTTTGCATACGGCCGTACTGGAGCCGATGGATCGGCTCTGAACCTATCAGTCAAGAATGAAGGCGAGATGAGCAACTCACATGGAACGTTATGGTGAGTGCATAACTGCTTATTTGCCATGTTAACTATTTGATATTGCTAAAATGCCTGTTTTCATGACCAGAGTCACAGCAGTCTAGCTGCTTGACAGTGTTGCTCCTTATCCTGAGATAGTGCTACTGTCTATCAGAATGCCAGTTTTATAAGTAGTTTGCTGTAAAAATTACTTAGCAATGCACTGTTGTATTCTGTTATTCAGTACTTAGGATAACTATGAAGATGAACGTTAGAACAGCCCTAGTACTTGGCATGGGAGCCCTAATTCCAGTACTGAACACAGTAACCCTACACACTTTTTTTCAGTTTAGTTATGTTGAGTTTCTCAGAGCTCTCATACATCTCTTCATGAGTTTGTGTGCCTTTTTCTTATATTTGTGAATTCTGTTTTGACAATGTTTTGGGAATTTAATTTTTTCTTTCTTGCTGTATTGATTATTTCTAAAGTAAGGAAGGGAAAGCAAAGTAATAGACTACAACATTCCTCACTGGTAATTTGTAGTTGTGACAGTTTTGATTCCAAACTGAAGAGTGTTAGAAATGTATCCTAAACCATATGTCTTATTTTTTTCCAGTAACAGTAAATAAATATTTTTCACTTGATAATCTTTTTCACTGATGATGGATTTCTGAAATTCCTATGGCTGTATTTCCATATTTTGTAGCAAAATATTTTGAGGCATGTACACAGAAAAAGAAAACATACCACTCCCTCAGTCCACAGCAGTCTGATCTGACACTTACAAGAAATCTTCTCCAGTAGCTTGAATTAGCACTGATAAGAGGTTGAACAAAACACAGAGATAACATGTACCTTGTTAAATAGATTCCTGAATGCAGTGCATTATGTGTTTTAACACACCTCTGCAATCTTTAACTGCATTATGCTTGCTGCTTTCTAGCTGAAAGAGGAGTTAGCCTTTTTCAAGTGAAGCATTGCACATACCCATATCCCACAACTAACATAAAAGCAGATGAAGAGTGACTATTTTGACATCTTTCACTGCTTTCAAATCCCAAATGGTAAAGCAGTTAAACTAGTGATATATTACTTATGAACATGGCAAGTGAGGTGCATAAAACCATGTTACAGCGCATGACATTTAAGGGACAAAATCCTAGTGTTGTTAAATGTTTTGTAGCAGGAGAGATACTTTTTTCTTCCCTAGCTAATGACTGTCTCAGGTGCTTGCAGTAGTAAGCGCACTGAAAAAAATAAGTGACACATCTTGTCAGTTCTAAACTACTTTTGACTCCTTGGAATTAAGAGAAATGTCAGGCATTTTTATTTGTTTGCATTTGAATTCTGCTGCATTCAGCTTCACTAAAATGAATTAAATAGACAGTATCTCCCTGTTTTTAGCCAGCTATGAAATATTTGTTACTGGAATTAGAAGGTGCACGAAGGGTTTTTATGTGGATTCTAAACACATAAGTTATGCTGACAATACAGTTTGTTGTGTTTTTCCCCCCAATTTTTCACTTATAAAATAACATGTTAAGTTGTCAATCTCGCCTTCATTCTTGCTGGATGGGTTCGGAGACGAACCTCAGCTCCGACTCGGCCACTAATAAAGCTTCAGAGCTAATTTTACCGGCTCGAGGCAACCCTATATCCCATGATGCTAGGCGGTAACTCCCCAGATCTCGTTTGCCGCTTTCGCTAGCAAGGTGCTTTTTTACCGGCTCTTGGTAAGTGTTAGATTTTGTTTCAAAATCGCTCTCTTTCTACTTAGCCTTCCCCCCTTTTTTTTTTCATAGTATAGCTTAGTCTAACGGTTAAACTAAAAAATTTTTCCCCGTTAGTGTTTTCCCCTTATCCCTATTATTCTTCCCTTCCACTAGGTTAGGCCTTAGGCCCTGCTCCTTTCCTAGTCTTCTCACTGGGATTCTGTGCTGGGGGTGTGGTCTGTGTGTGTACCCCAGTATCCCTGTATCCCTGTCTGTTTGGATTTTGTGTGTGTGTGTGCGTGTTGTTTAAATTTGTCTTTACTTCGACAGCATCATGTCGAAGGATACAAAGGTCTCAGGCTTCAAGAAGTGTGACTCGTGCTGTCAGAAGATGTCTCTGACAGACGGTCACACTTCTTGCGTTTACTGCCTGGGACCCCTGCACCTGCAGGACTCTTGTTCTGTGTGCCATTCGTTCAGTCCAACAGTCTAAACCGTCGGCTCCAAGTTCTAAGCCTTCGGCTGGTGGCTCACCATCTGCCACTTGTTTGGCTCCGGCTGGAGCTGATACGTCGGCATCGCAGCTTCTTGCATCGGCTCCACTCGGAGCCAATACCTCTGAGACTCAGCTTCCACAGTAGGCTCCGGCTGGAGCCGACGCGTCTACGGCTCCATCAGCTCCACCCATTTCAATACCCTGTACTCAAAAGAGGTCCAGATCCCCATCGTTGGAATCCATCCATTCGGCTCCGAGGTCACCCTTGCTCTCGGAGCAGAGCCATCGAAGCCGTTCTTCTCGGTCGTCCAGGCTTTCCGACCATGACCTTGAGAGAGTGGTCAGTAGACTCTTAAAGTCTCAGGCACTGGCCCAAATGCTTCACAGCCCATCTCATCAGACAGCGGCTATATCAGCTCCACCTGCTATTCCTCCTTCGACTCTCCACCAGAGTTCGGAGCCATGACCGTTGTGGCGTCGGAGCCGATACCTCCCCCTTCTGCTCCGTCGTCTTCTGCTCCGATCTCCTCCATGGTGCCTTCATTGGAAGGTTCCAGGCGCCTGAACTCTCTTGCCGGCTCCGAGGGGGCGAGTGGCATCGGACCCTTTACCGACCCCGTTCTCCCTCTCGGAGCGTCGGCGCTGGTGAGCTCGGCCCCGACATCGGCTTCGGAGCTGTCCCTGTTGGTGCGGCCCGGGGTTCCTAGTTCTTCGGAGCGGGAGCCCTCTGGCTTGCCTGATAGAGGAGCCTTCGAAGTGATGAGGAGCGTACTAGCTCCAGTGCCTGGTCAACGGTCAGCTCCATCAGCTCCTCCCACTACAGTGCCTGCTGACGTCTCTTCCCACTCTCTTGCTCCCAGACCCAGAGATCCAACGCCTCAGGTTTCCCCACTGGGAATTTCTTCCTCTTCCGAGGATTCTCCTGACCCGTCAGGTGAACCTCCGCACAAGAGGACATGTAAGAGGAAGCATGTGGACTCCCCTGAGTCCATTACATTGGATACCGACTTGGATGAGTCGGAAGGATCCCCAAGGTCACCCTCTGAGGATGTCTCTTTCTCAGACATCCTTGAAATCCTTAGACAGAGGGGGAACTGGTCTTCCGTTAATCCTTCCGAGGACGAGTCGGTTTACCTGGAAGTGTTTGGTTCTCGACCCTCCACCTCCTGGGTGTCTCCGCCCTTCGACCTCCTTATGGAAGTGATGGCATGGAAGGCGTGGACGGCCCCTGATTCGGTGGACCCCACCCCACGGAGGCCTTCCAAATTTATAACCGCTCCATCTGATAAACAATATTTAAGCAAAGGTGTCCCGATTGATGCCATGGTGGTGGCTGCAGCCACCAAGAAGGAACTAGCCGATCCTTCAGTGCCTATCCATCCTCCTAACAAGGAATCTAGGACTATGGATAGGTATGGTAAGCGGATGTTTTCATCAGCGACCTTTGCCATGCGGTCGCTGAATTATTTGTGTCACTTCACCCGCCTTCAGAGAGATGTTCTCAAAGAGCTGGGTGAGGTTTTACAGGATCAGTCAGCTGCTGGGTCCCAAGACAAAATTAACTCACAGCTAGGAACCCTAAACTTCATTGTTAACTCCTCCATGTGGCTCATTTCCTATGCAGCCGATGGAGCGAGTAGGGCCGCAGGCACAGGTGTGGCCTTAAGGCGTCACGCCTGGATGCGGCTTTGCAATTTTGCGGACCCCTTCAAGGCGTCCTTCACTAACTCCCCTTTTGATGGCTCGGCGTTGTTCGTGCCTCAAGTGAAAGAGACCTTGACAAGATGCGAGTAAGATGGCAAAACTCTTTCTGTCGTAGGAGTCCATTTCTCCACCCCTTCTAGACCATACCCTAAGGGTCAAAAGGGTGGAAAAATGTGGTTCTGCAAATCTCAAGGAGTCACGCCTGACGCAAGAGGTCAGTTTCTCCCTAGAGGCAGAGGGGGTAACAACAACAGACGCTGCCCAAGAGGCAGAGGGGGTCCGCAGAATCAGGGTAGCAGAGAGCCTCTCTCTGACAAACCCTTCCAGCATCCCTGAAGTGTTGCCCGACTGTCCACCTTCGGAGGCAGTCGGGGGAAGATTGTCGCTGTACCCACAAGCCTGGCTCTCCCTTACTCAAGACAAATGGGTACAGTCGATCATATCCGAGGGCTACAAAATTCCCTTTATCCAAACCCCAACTCAGAGAAAGGGGCCCCTTCCAGACGTTCCACCCAGTCTGAGGGAACAAGCAGGGCTGGAAATATCAAAACTGCTAACAGAGCCATCCAACCAGTCCCAGCAGACCAACTAGGATCCGGGGTTTAAAAAAAACAGGGGACTGGAGGCCAGTATTGGATCTCAACAAACTAAACAAGTTTGTAAAAAAAACGAAATTCTGGATGGTCACGCTACAGTCCATTCTACCTCTTTTGAGCAAAGACAATTGGATGTGCTCAGTAGACCTTCAGGATGCGTACTATCACATAAAAATTCACAGGCGATCCAGAAGGTTTCTCCGCTTTTGGCTGGGGGCCAGTCATTACCAATTCAGAGCCCTGCCCTTTGGTCTCACTACAGCCCCCAGAGTGTTCACCAAATGTATGGCAGCGGTTACGGCTCACCTGAGACGTCAAGGATTCCAGGTGTTTCCATATCTAGACGACTGGCTCCTCACTGCCACCACCAGGCGTCAACTTCGTCAGGCCAAGGATTACACCATTCACATTTGCAAGGAGCTAGGAATTTCCATAAATTTCGAAAAGTCTCCCTTGTCAGTTTATTACCTTTATAGGTGCCAACTTGGACACCGTGCAGCTCTCAGCAAGGCTAACAGAGCAAAGGATCTTAGATGTTCAAAATCATGTCCATCTCCTTCTTCAGATCAACAAGATTCAGGTCAGGTATGTTCTGAAAGTATTAGGTCTCATGGGGGCTGCCATCACACTCCTTCCTCTTGCCCGTTTTCACATGCGTCTCCTTCAGTGGATGCTTTTCGCCCAGTGGTCTTTCCAACAACTCCCTATGACTCACAAGATCATGATAACTCCAGCTTGCAAAAATCATCTGTCTTGGTGGATGGTGTCCCATCTAGTCCACCAAGGCAGACCCTTTATCCCCCCCTCTCCGGTCGCCACGGTCATATCGGATGCCTCCCTGATTGGGTGGGGGTGGGGCATTTTCAGGGCAGGACAGTCCATGGCACATGGCAACCCTTCGAATGCCACCTACACATAAATGTCCTGGAGATGAGAGCAGTGCTTTTGGTGTTGCAAGCCCTCCACGACTATCTTCCCCTGGGGACTATTGCAATCCAAACGGACAATATGTTCGTAGTGTGGTATATCAACAAGCAGGGCGGAACCAAGTCCTATCCTCTGTGTCGAGAAGCACTCAGACTTTGGCAATGGGCGATCTCTTCTCAGGGGTTTCTGATAGCAACTCATATCCCCGGGAAGTCCAACATCATAGCGGACAGGTTGAGCAGAGCTATTCTCATGCCACACGAGTGGTCTCTCAAACAATCTGTGACGGAAGAGATTTTTCAGAAGTGGGGCCTTCCTTGCTGCGATCTTTTTGCTACACCTCAAAACAGCAAATGCCCCGACTTCCTCACCCTCTTCCCCCTTCCAGGCCACCCCCCCAGAGACGCTCTAGTCCACAATTGGCCTCGGGGACTTCTTTACGCCTTTCCCCCCTTTCGGTTAATAACACAAGTTATTCAGAAAGCAACCGCCTTGAGAGCAAAGATGATTCTCATTGCCCCTTATTGGCCTCGACAGGTATGGTTTCCGTTCCTGCATCGTTATCTCTTGGAGCAGCCTTGGCATCTGGATCCAGTGCCAAATCTTTTGACCCATCCGTCGGGCAGCTGCACCAATCCCTCCATTCTCTCAACCTCACTGCTTGGTTGCTCCTCTTCCATCCCTAGCCAGGCTTCCTATGATTTCAAATCCCGTCCGGGATATTATAGTAGCTTCCCTTAAATCTTCCACCAGAAGGATCTACGCTAGTAAATGGCAACGTTTTTCCTTCTGGGCAAAGGCTAGAAATATAGATCCTTTCACTGCCCCTATTCACTCGGTCTTGGATTTCCTAGCTGAAATTTTTCATTCAAGATCTTCTTCTTCCACAGTGAAAGTTCAGCTGGCAGCCATTTCAAATTTTCACATAGGCCTGTCAGATGGCAACATCATGTCCCATAGGCTGTGCAAAGCGTTCCTTAGAGGTATCTTTTTACTCAAGGCCCCTATCAAAGATCGTCCGCCACAGTGGGATCTAAACTTAGTTTTATCATCTTTGATTCTACCTCCCTTTGAACCTGCAGCTTCCTGTTCACTGAAATTACTTTCCTGGAAAACACTCTTTCTAGTCGCTATTACATCAGCTAGGAGAGTATCTGAACTTCATTCCATATGCATTCGTCCTCCTTATTTAGTTTTTCACAAAGACAGAGTTTCTCTAAGAACTAACCCCTCTTTTGTACCCAAGGTGGCTTCGCAGACAAATTTAAATATATCTATTGACCTCCCAGTTTTCTTCCCAAATTATTCAAACAGGGCGGAGCAAAAACTACATTGGCTGGACGTTCATCGCCAGCTCCGATACTATTTGGACAGAACTAAACAAATCAGGAAATCTGATCAACTATTTTTATCTTATGCAGAGAATAGGAAAGGCCTTCCATAGTTTCATAATTTCATAGTATAGTACTAGGCTATCTGCCCTGGGGCATTTGTAAGCCTAGCCATAGTGATGTGGCCTTTGTCACCCCATGAAATGGTACAAAAATGTACAGATAAAATCTAGAATACTGTGCCTCTGTCTAGTAGTGACACAGTGAAGGTCCCCTTATATAATAGAATTAGTTTACTGTGCCCCTGTCTAGCAGTGACACAGATGTGACCCCTGGGGTAAACTTACGATCTCCCATCCACTCATCAAGATTTCTCTTGAAGAGAGTCAGTGAGGGGCTCTGCCTAATATGAACTGGGATCCTGTTCCAAAGCATGGGAAGCCTCTGGGTTATGAATCTATCCCTCCAGCATGTCCTGTTCATACTTGTGCCGAGGTTTAAGTCTTTAGCTCGTGGTCCTGATGGATTTGGATTTTTAAGGTGGAGCATGTCCATCAGATCCTGATTGGACATGGCCTTGTACGTCAGGCAGAGATCACCTCTGAGCAGGTGGTATGCTACTGAATAGAACTGAAGTTTCTTTAGTCTGGCAGAATAAGACATATGTTGGAGACCCTTGATCCTTTTGGTGAGGTACTTTTGTGGTCTCGCCAGCTGTTGCAAATGCCGGGTGAGGTACATACCAAATGGGGCATTGTATTCAATCATGGGTCTGATGAGGGAGGAATATAGGGGTACAATGACATCCTTGGATCTGGATGTGAAACCCTTCATGATGAGGTGTGCAAGGTAGAATGTTTTTCTAACCACTTTGGCAACGTGGGTGTCAAATGAGAGGTCGCTGTCTACTTGGGTCCCTAGGTCTCTGATTACTTTTTCCATACTCAGTGGGTTGCTGTCTATGTGATAATTTGTGGGTACTTTGTTTTTCCAAAGGGATAACTATACATTTTTGGCATTTAGTTTAAGGCCGTGACTACGGCACCAGTTGTCCATTTCAGTGAGGCCTTTTGTAGGATGTGTGTATCTGCTGGTGTATCGACTATGGCACCTAGTTTGCAGTCATCTGCGAACTTTGTCAGCCACAGCCCTCCCATGTTTGCTTTAACATCTGAGAAATAAATGCCGAACAAGAGGGGTCCCAGGACAGATCCCTGTGGGACACCACTTGTGACTGGCTTTGAGTCTGACATTGCTCCAGCGATTTTAACTTTATGGGTTCTGTCCTTTAGCCAGTTTGCAACCCATCTAGTGACATAAGGGTTTACTTTTAAGCTGTTTAGCTTATCTATGATGCCTGAGTGGGGTATTGTGTCGAAGGCCTTAGCCAAGTCCAGGTATGCTGTATGGATTGCTTTGCCCTCATCAATGGCTCTAGTGACTGTTTCGAAAAAGTCAACCAGGTTTAAAGGCAGGATCTGCCCTTTACAAAGCCAAACTGGGTGGGGTCAAGCGTCTGTAGGTCCCCTATGTCTCCGTTTATGAAATCCATAATGATTCTTTCCATAGCTTTGCAGACCAGGCTAGTCAAGCTTATGGGGCGGTAGTTTCCAGGGTCTGTAGAGGCACCCCCCTTGTGGAGTGGGACCACTGTTGCTGTACGCCAGTGTTCAGGTACATATCCCGAAGTAAGGCTAAGGTTAAATAGCATTTTTATGTGTGGGTTTAGCTCCTCTTGGAATTCACATAACACGCACCCCGGAATACCGTCAGGTCCCATTGATGCTGTGTTTTTTGCTTTGTTTAGGGCGGTTCTCACTTGGATATCTGAGATGACAGGAGATTACATTCAGCTGGGATAAGTATTTCTTCTTTTGGGGGTGAAGGAGGCGAGAAATTTGCACTGAACCTGTCAGCCAGAATGTTAGCAATATCTGTGGGTTCAGTGTATTTTTGTTGTTGTGAACCAACTCTGAGCATATCTGAGGGTTTCCAGGTTTCTAACATAGCTGAAGAAGGCTTTGTGGTTATCTTTAGTGTCCTTAGCGATTTTTCTCTCAAAGTTTGCCTTGGATGTTTTATGAGAGAACGTAGTTTTCTGCTAATGTTGATCAGAGATGTCTTCCCTTCATGGGATTTCGCTCTGACGTGCAGTAGCTTCCTTCTTTTGTTATACAATTTGTTTATGGCTGAGGTCCACCAGACAGGACGCTTACATTTGGTGGAGAGGGACTTGGATTTGTTTGGGATTGCATGATCCATGCATTCTTGGAGATGTCCATAGAAAGCATTTGTGAAGGATTCGGCATTGTGGGATGTGGTATCCACTGGCACAGTGGGCTTAAAGGATACCATCTCAGTCTTAAGAAGAGTGAAGTCTGCTTTTGAGAAGTTTTTCACTGTGGTCTTTTGTGGTGGGGGTGGAGGTGGGATATGTATATCCAGGGTGATTAGTTTGTGGTCAGGTCTCACTAGTGAGGGGTATACTTCTGGTGTGGAGCAGTTTGTCCCCATGTTTGTGATGATCAGGTCTAGTATATTATCTCCCCTAGTGGGAGAGGTGACTAGTTGTTCCAGTGCATTTGAATTTATGAATTCCAGGAACCTTTGGGCTAGGGTATTAGGGCTAGAATAATGTACCCAATCTATGTTTGGGTAGTTGAAGTCTCCCAGTATGATGGTATTTTGTGATACATTCATATCCTCCAATGTCTTCAGGAAGGCTGAGTGGGGTTCTTGAGATTGGGAGGGTGGTCTGTAACATGCTACCAGCTGTATAGCAGTTTTGCCTATGGTTAGTTGCACCTGTATGGTCTCTGATGCTTCATGTGTTGCTACTAACCTGGAGGTGTAGGTGTCCTTTATGAATATGGACACTCCCCCTCCCTTTGTGGTTCGGCCCGGGTTTTGGGGCCGAAAAGCATGATACTGAGGTATAGCCTGGTAGCACTGGGGTGCTCTCAGGAGCCTTGAACCAGGTTTCAGTTACTGCACAGCCGTCGATGTTCTCCATGCTGCGGAGTGCATCAAGTGCCTGCATCTTGAGATTTAGACTTCTGGCATTGAGCAGCATTACCCTTAGTTTTTTTCCATTTTTGTTTTCTAAGGAGGTGGGTTTGTCTTTTGAGCCTTGCCTAAAAAAGGCACTATGGGGGTGGCAAGAGCCTTAGCCAATATCCGGAAGCCCAGTGGTGACAGGTGTAAGCCATCCCTTGCGAAGCGGCGTGGCTTGTCCTGCATATCATCCTAGGCAGACAGACATTGGATCCCCTTAGAATGACACCAGTACTTGAGCCAATTGTTAAAGCTGATCATCTTGTCTTTGTATTGTGGTATCATTCTTGGTCAGGGCAAGATGCTGCTCAGGGTCAGGGTCATACCAGCCTGGGCTACATAATCGGAGAGCTCCTCTATGTCTCTTTTCATGTAGTCCAGGGAGGTACATCTCAGGTCATTCACACCAGCATGGACAATGACGGAGTCATATTTGTACTTGCTTTGGAGTGACCTGAGTGCATGTGTTATGTGGCGGATCCTAGCTCCCGATAGACAGCTCACAGTCACCTTCTCCTTGTTCAGCCTGGTCAGTGGGACATCAGTGTGTCTGACTATGGAGTCACCTATTACTAGTGTATCAGGCAAGGTGTTTGGCCTTAAGGGCTGCGATTGGTTGACACACTGATTTATTGAAGTATGTGTTGCATGTGTTTTGTTTTGAGGTGGTGGATTTTTGGATGTCTGCTTTGGGAGCCTCTGTTGTTTTGGTAAGTTTTTTATTAGAGCCTCGAGTATGTCTTTGTGTTTTATGTGTTTGGTTTGCAGTTGTGGTAGGTCTATGTGGGACTGGGATTGTTGTGTGTGTGGTTGCCATCTCCTCCTGTCTGGTCATGCCAGTCCTGAGTTGAGAGAGTTCAGCCTCCAGTTTGGCTATATAGTTGCATCTCTCACATGTATTTGTGTTTGTTGGGAGGAGGAGAGGGTTGTCTGTGTACATGAGACAATTGTAGCATTGTCTGAAGATGCCCAGATTGACCAGCTGAACTGGAGACGACGCCAGTAATCTACCACTCAACATGCTAGAACAGTATAAGGGAGTGGTATACCTTTAAGGGAAGTGGGTATTCACAGGGGTGGTAAGTAGATGTAGTGCTTTACTTAGTACGAGAGTGCTTACTTAGTAGAGAAGTATTGAGAACAAGTGCTAGGCTTATAATACAGTGAGTAGTCTGGTTTTACTAAGAGTAGAGCTTCCTTAAGGGAAAATTTGAAGGACAGACTTGGCGGAGCCAGAAAAAGTTTAACCTTGTTTAACCGGCGCTGCGCTATACGCACAACTGCGCAAAGCCGTGCAAATGCAGATTTTAAACAGTGAACTACAAAAGAGCTGGAAATGGTCCCAAACAACCAATTACTACAGCTTCTTGTGCTGAGGTCACTTCCCCCAAGGACAGGTAGGCTGCTCAAGGCTCCCCACTCCCACTGGTGAGCAAAGAAACTTCCTTCTATCCAAGTAAGGTAATGGACAACACAGGAACTACACCACAGCCCAGAATGCAGCAATGCCTGTAAACTTGTCTAAACTAGTCGAGGAAGGCGGGAAAACAAGGATTATTTTTTTGTTTTTTTGTTTTTTAGGTAGAAACACACAGAAAATGCAGAAACAGTGATAAATTAGTTACACAGGCTAGCACACTATCCAGTATCCATGGTAACTCTGTCTAGGTGTCTGTCTTCTGTGATCACTTTTATTTATCATCTCAGAGTAAACAATTGCCTTCTAGGCCAAGAGCCCATTCAACCAGAGCACTAGCTACATCAACAGCCTTTCAAGCTAGACTACCGATAGACACTGTTTGTGCGGCAGCCACATGGGCCTCTCCTCATACCTTTGTCTCGCATTACAAATTGGACATGGCCTCCAGAAACAGGGCAAATTTTGGTTCCACTATTCTCAAGAGTCTGTTCCAATGAGCCACCCAGGATAAAGGTGCTAGGGACGTGGTCCCATCCAGCAAGAATGAAGGCGAGATTGACAACTTAACATTGAGAAGTTATGTACCTACCATAACGTTCCATGTTAGTTGTCTTCTCTCGCCTTCTTTCTTGCGTCCCACCCACCATCCCCCTAGCCTGGACAGACCGAAAAGATCTTCCCTTCTTTGAAGGGTCCTTATATTCCTTGTCACCATCTAGGTGTTCCTAGGGTAGCTATAGCGTAGATACCGACCTTTGGGGATTTATCTTCCTTCCTCCTCCTTTCCAGTTGGAGGACTATTTGGCCTATGCTGGGTTGTTCAGCTTCCAAACGAGATCTGTGGAGTTACCGCCTAGCATCATGGGATATAGGGTTACCCCGAGCCGGTAAAATTAGCTCTCGAGCTTTATTAGTGGTCGAGTCGGAGCCGAGGTTCGGCTCCGAACCCATCCAGCAAGAAAGAAGGTGAGAGAAGACAACTAACATGGAACGTTATGGTAGGTACATAACTTCTCATTTTGCCTTATTGTAAAAAAAAAATTATGAACCAAAAAAGCATCAGACTAAGTAATATGTAGCAGTCACAAATTTAAACATGCACATAAAGAGCTCCTTTCTCTTGGTATGCAGAATTAACATAGTGTGTGTGTGTGTGTGTGTGTGTGTGTGTGTGTGTGTGTGTGTGTGTGTGTGTGTGTGTGTGTGTGTGTGTGTGTGTTGGCAGAATGCTTTTCCTGTTAAAGTGTAATGGTAGCAGTACTGAAAGATGTATATTAGTTTCTTTAACAGTTTCTGTCTGAGGCATGCACACAGAAAAGAAAGCATACCAGTCCTCAAACAGCCTACAACAGTCTGATCTGACATTGAATTGGTGCTGTGACTAGATGTATCCCTTGTACCAGTTGTAGTCTGACTTTTCTCAGAATTCTGGGGCACGTCCATGGTGCTGGTGAATGTTATAATATCACATCTTGACTCCACAAGTTGCATAGCACCTGAGCTCACCAGTTCTTTTCTGCTGCTCACACAGTTCAGACGGATTTCAGTCTTTGCACATAATGATGAAAATTTCCTGTACCCATTGCTTAGATACACATCCTTAGTGTCTCTGTGGTTGTCAGATTCTAGCCAGGACCTATATCTGTATTTACTTTCCTGTCATAGAGAGGACCGCTATGTTACACTTTAACAAAACTGTTAGCTGTTTAGCCCTACTACCTGGAAATGTAGTTTGGAAAAATTTGTGGCCTGCCTTACCACTTGGAAGATTGTGTCAGTTGAATAGTCCACACAGGTAAACCCTGACTGCAGCTGGACTGCTGTCACAAGTAGCAGAACTTGAATGCTGTGCCAGAGTCTGGACCACCTGAGAGTAAGCCCTTTAGTAAAATAGTCTTTTGGGTCCTGCCGGTGCTGAGCATCTTCTTGACAGATGGGGACTGGAGCTCACACCACATGTCAGCATAGGTGATCGATGAATGGCCTGGATTGTCCATATTGGGGGGCAGTGTGGCCTGGACTTAGCACCACCTGGCAGCTCATTGATTGGCTGGAACTCAGAGATTATCAGGCCTGGACTTAAGAACCACCCAGCAGCTCATTGATTGGCTGGAACTCAAGAGTTTATCAGCTTGGTCATGGGGAATGGTCTTTAGTTACACAGCTGTAGTTCAGGTATATTAAACTGAGATTTTCCCCCCAAGTTCAAAGTGGTCCCTTGGATGTAGAAAAGATAGGCTACCTGATTATCCATTCCCACACAGGGACGTGCAGTATAGGCCTGTTTATCAAGCAAAAGTTTGATCTCTCATAGGAGCTTGAATAGTCGATGTAGCACTGCATATTATGGAATATGGCCTTTGCCAGCATTGTATTTAGTGCATCACTCTCTTCTTTGTTTACTAGTCTCCTCTTACATAACACCTAGCATGTGATCGTTACCCATTCAACCATTTGGGCATATCTGAGTGATTTGACATTTGGAGCTAATGACTGGGCATGAACTCTCTCCCTGTCAGGCTTGCCTGAGGCATTAGAGCACCAGGAAGCCATTGCTTTTTAATGTATACAATGCCAGTTAGTCTACCCATCATGAGTTTGATATATATCAGCCCTGCACTACTGTCCCATCTGCACAGTAATGCCTGAAAGCTTATCTTCAGTAGAAGGTAGAGAAAGTGTATCATCCCATCTGTGGAACAAAATATCAAGGTTTTTTTTTTTGGCAGTTGAGTGGCACCTTCATTCTTGTATAGATTCCCAAGAAAAAAAAGCAGATGCCATTTACACTCCCATGAAGAATGAAGCAAGTCCTTCTTCAAGCCAGTTCCTTTTTGTGGGGTCAGCATACCTCAGCCTTTCAGCACAAGAAATCTGGACAAAGATAGAAATAATGGGGGGGGGGGGGGGGACAAAGGCCCAAAAGTAGGGACAGATTTTAAATGTTGCTCCTATAAACTTAGAAAGTTGCTAGAATGACACATTTTATATTATATATTTTGTGAAGGATATGAAGCCTGAAACTCAAATTTCTGTTATTATTTTGTATTATTTAGTGACTTTGATCCTCAGTGATTTGCCAGAAAACCACAAATTTTATGAGGAACAGACCAAAAATAAGATGCAAAAACTGGACATTCTGCGAAAAGCTGGACAGTGAAAGGTATGGAGGTCAGTGGTCCAAACTAGGTCCCATACACCGTAACTTTTTGCTGACGTGCCACAAAAGTGCCCAAAGCTTTGGACAGGTGTGATAAGAGAGCTCTCAACTATTTGCATTGCTCTCCTCAGTTCAGCCCTCTCTAGGGAAACAGATCCAGGAAAAGCTACCAAATGTCCTTGGGCCTGAACTGAAGGAGAACTTTATTCAGACTTTGTCTTCTTTCAAGGTTGTCTTTCATGTCACATTGATTTTTGATTTTTACTGCTTTTGTGTCCAGGGCTTCAGTCTTGGGTATTGTCTTCAGCAAACGGCACATCCAGTGCTGTCCTGTCTTGAGAAGGAGGTCAGAAACAATGTTATGGATGGTTCTTTCAAGGGAGAAGTGCTGTTTTGTCTGGCTGTTTCAGAATGTTGGCTGATCTTTTAAGGAAGAGATGAGCTTGCGCTGCAGTGGAGTACCTTTATGGCACTTCTGCACCTCTGTTCTCATCCCTTTTCTAGATCCAGTCAATCATAAATGAGGAAGAAGCCCCCTCACCACTCATGCTCATGGAAGATTTTCCAATATCATATGGTCTTGACCTTTCGTTTGGCAGACAGGTCATCTAAGAGGACAGCTCTGTTTGTCCCTGTGGTCTGGTTCGGCCATTGAAGAGACAGCTCTTTGAGTTCCTCTTGGCTTGAGAGCCATCATCAAAGACCAACAGCTGCTTAATATGGTCACAATGGACCATTATTAGATTTCTTAGACTCTTCTCAGATAAGAAGTCTACTTAGAGACCAAGCTGTCACTGCAGAGTTGTTGGGAATAGCACAGATTTTACCACTGAAAGGGTCTTAGAGTTTAGCCTTTATTTGCAATTGAGCAGTGGAGTCCAATGCCACCTCTTACAAAGATGGATGGTTTCGTTCCTATTTTGGATCTTAGCAATTGTCAGCACATTTAGTTTATTTGGTTTGAGTTGATGACTCCCTGAGGGTCTCCTACCCCTGCTACAGGAGGGTACTTGGATTGTGTCACTAGACATGAACAACATCTTTTTTATTGCATCAGTGTTTTGAGTCTACATAGGAAATTATTTCAGTTTGATTTGGCTGGAAATCACTTTCAGGACAGTATGTTGCAGTGTGGGCATTCTTCAGCATCCAGAGTATTTAGCAAAGTATGTCTGCCTTGGTGTTTGAAAAATAAATCTCCATGTATTTTCCTACCTGGGTGACTTAATTCCTGGGAACCCCATCTAAAGACTTTCTTGAATGTCCCTGGCCTGGGCTGTCTGGAGCTTGCATTCCTTGGGGATAACCATGAACTAGGAGAATCCTCTCTGCCCCTCCTTCTTAGAGGAGCGTCTTCATCATTGTGGAGTTGGGTACTCTTCAGTGACAGTCATTCCCACTGTTATGACATAGGAAGTCATGCTTTTGACAGGCCAGGTGAGGACACAGTGTAGGGTCCAAACCTGGGGTATAATGCATCTTCTTGATGCACTGGCTACCATGAACATAATGGTGTTGCAGGTGTTTAGTGTCAGGGGCTCTGCAGAGTCATCATGACATCATGGGTAATGTATTGGTTTTAAACTCCTGTTGCCAAGTCCTGGAGTGCTTGTCACCTCTACCCTTCTGGTACACATCCCTTTACTGCAGCTGATTCTGTACTAGCTATCGCAGCAGATGCCTTGCTCGTGGGGTAGAGAACTGGCCTCATCTTTCATGCAGTTCAATGATTGTGGTTCTGCCTGGAGAAGGGGACTGCCCATTCACCATTTGAGAGTACCATGCAGTCATCTTGGCTCATAAGACACTGGAGACAAAGATACTTTTTTTGCCCGCTCTCTATTAGTTAAGTCAGCCAGTCTGTGACGTGGTATTCAAGCAAAGTAGGAACACAAAGTTCATGCCATATGTAATTTTTCTGTGGGCTAAAGAGTCTTCACTGTTTGTGTAGTTTACATCCTAAGGAAGTAAAGAAGCTGGTTGAGTCCAGCTGCTGCTCCGTTACTTTTCTAGAGTTGCTAATTTGGAGGATGTGTCTGGATCTTAATTGAAGCACTCAGAAGAATGTGTTCCACCCCTGTTCTGCTTAGTGTAGTAGAGTAAGGGAGAGGTTGCAGTGGATACATTCTCCTTCCCATGGCACAGTACGTTCCTGTAAACTTCTCTGCATTTTCACTGAACCCGTGTTCCATCATGAAGTTCACAGAAGAAGGACCAAAAAGTTGATGTCCTTCTGTATCACTGTTGCAGTATTCTTCACAGAAGGAATTTCCTGCCAAGGGTAGCCCAATGTCCAGCCAGTATACTAAAGTTTTTAGATGTTATAGGTGCTGTATGTCACACATGTGCTCCCCACATAGGATGGTAGGGCATAAAGGTGATGTATGATTTCAAATACTCAGAACATCTTTGCCGCCAGTCTGAGTGCTATTATTGAACATGGGTCTGAATGCCTATCTGCTGTACTTTGCTGGTTACCAAGCCATCTTCAGACAAGTGCCCCATTGGGGTTTCTTCTCTTTTTTCCTCCATCTTTTTATTTACTTGTGTTCATGTCATCCAGGAAGGGAAATGTCAGTGTGGGAAGGAGATTCCCCATAAAAAAACAACATGACCAGTGTCTTTTTTTTCCCATACGCAGTACTCTATCTGTCAAGCGTTTGTCCCTAAGATCCTCTGTACTTGCTTGTCTTCTCTGTCCATATACCTCAAGAATCATCATCTTAAATTGTTGGCTTAGGGTGCTATGGCTGAATCCTCCTGTACCGAGAGCTGTCTTCTAAAAAGACCAAGAAGTGTAGACCTGATCCTGTTTCTGTCCAGCCTGCACCGGACGTCTGTCTAGAAGCTAGTGAAAGCCCTGAAGACTGTCCTGACAGGTGGTGAGGATCTTAACCTTTCTCTGAGTCAACCCTGTAGGAGGCCGGCATGAATCAGAGTTCTCACATATCACTGATCTTAAGTAGTTTACTTCATTTGATCTTCAACCTGTAGGTAGTAGATCCGTATCAGATCCCCTTACCCATAATACACCACTACTGCCTTCCAATCCCCAGATCGAGTTTTCTGCAACTTACACTGAGAACCCAACCTCAAAAAACACCTTACGCACCTAAAATCAGCCAAAAAGGCTGTTCATATGGTAAGGCCAGGGGAAAGGAGGGAAGGACGGTTGAAGACAAATGAAGTAGAACTACTCAGATGGAACGTTATGGTGAGTGCATAACTTTTTTTATCTGAAGTAGTTTACTTCATTTGATCTTCAACCTGTGGGACAGAGTCCCCAGCTACTAAATACCTGGGTGGCTATCATGGAAGGATATTCCGGAACACCATGGAACCAAAGGATTTTCTCCTTTGAGAAATCAAATCCAATTTGTAGTGAGAGATAAAGGTATGAGATAAAGACCAAGTAGCTGCAGAACAAATATCATCCAGTGAGACTCTTGACCAAAAGGCCACAGAAGTAGCCATGGACGTAGTCGAATGAGCTTTCACCTGACCCAGAGGAGACCAACCTTTATCCTTGTAGATCTGAAGAATACATAAGGAGATCCACCTAGCAATGGTGACCTTGGAGACAGGTTTACCCAAAAAAGGTTTAGAAAAGGACACAAATAATTGATCAGATTTGCGAAAGGTTCTAGTCCTGTGTAAATAGAATAGTAACTGTGTATGAACATCCAACAAGTGAAGTCTGTATTCCATTTTGTTAGCACAATTTGGGAAGAAAACAGGTAAATTGATGGTTTGATTGATGATAACCTGTGAAGCTACTTTTGGGAGAAAGGAAGGATTGGTGCGAAGGGAAACCCTGTCCTTATGGAAAATTGTGTATGGAACTTTAACAGACAACGCTTGCAGTTCTGAAACCTTCTTAGCAGAGGTAATAGCCACTAGAAACACTGTTTTCCAAGACAGAAACTTAAGATCTGTGGTTGCTGTAGGTTCAAATGGCGGAGCGACCAATGCTTGAAGAACCATAGTTAGGTCCCATGGAGGAATAGGATCTTTGACCGGAGGACGTAAGAGGAAGGTACTTTTAATAAAAGCTAAAGAAGCAGAATTCTCGCCCACATGAAAATGAGAGATGGCAGCTAGCTGAACCTTAATTGTAGAAGAGCTAGCTCCTTGTTGAAAAATATTTGCCAGAAAATCAAGAATAGCTGAAACAGGAGCCGTGAAGGGGTCTAAACTCCTTTGAGAAGCCCAAAAGAAAAAACGTTTCCATTGGCTACGATAAACCTTCTTGGTAGACGAATTATGAGCTGCCACCAGAATAGACTTGACTGAAGAAGACAATCCAGGAGTCCTAGCAATTAAGGGAACTGGAGCAGCCAAGCCGTGAGCTTCAAACTGTCCAGACTTGGATAAGGGACCCTCGAGGGGTGTGAAATGAGATCCTGAATGGGATCCAAGATCCAAGGTGGAGCCAAAAGATGAGACCAAACGAAGGAAAACCATACCTGGCGAGGCCAAAATTGGGCAATGAGGATCACTTTGCTCCCCAATCGGCAAGCTTTCTGTAGAAACTTCGGGATAAGGGGTAC
Organism: Protopterus annectens; assembly: GCF_019279795.1. Lineage (NCBI taxonomy): Eukaryota > Metazoa > Chordata > Ceratodontiformes > Protopteridae > Protopterus > Protopterus annectens. Next base: position 887,046,148 of record NC_056726.1, on the reverse strand, counting down.
AGGAGGATAAGCATATAGAAGACCGAGAGGCCAAGCATGGACTAGAGCATCTCTGGAGGACTCCCCCGGCTGGGGGTTCAGAGCGAAGAACTCGCTGCACTTTGTGTTGGAAGGAGATGCGAAGAGATCGCAGCAAGGCCGACCCCACCCTAGAAAGATCTGCTCCGCTACTGAAGGATTTAGAGACCACTCGTAAGGCATCAGAATAGTCCAAATCAGTCTGTCCGCTAGAATGTTGCACCGTCCCGGAATGTGTGTTGCTGTCAGAAAATGACCGGTGGAGATTGCCCATTCCCAAACTCTCATAGCCGCGCGACAAAGGGGTAAGATCTGGTCCCTCCCTGTTTGTTGATATACCAGACCACTGACATGTCTGATTGAATTGCAATGGTTCCCAGAGGTAGAAAGGCATGAAGTGCCTGCAACGCTAAAAAGACTCCCCTCATCTCCAGAACGTTTGTATGCAAACTGGTCTCGATAGGGGACCACAGGCCTTGGACTGTCCTGCCCAAACAATGCCCCCCCCCACACCCAATTTGGGAGGCACTGTGGCTTGGACAGGGGCTGGAACAAAAGGTCATCCTTCCAGAATTTCCGGAGACTGCATCCATCATAGAGGGGATGACCTGCAGATTCGGCTGAGGTGTATTGGATGTGACAAAGGAAGATCCAACAGGGACCATTGCACCGCTAGAGTCCATTGTAGTACTCACATATATAATCGAGCATACGGAAAAAGCGTTATGGACTCCGCCATAGAACCTAGGGCCTCAAAACTGATTCTGCTGAGGGAAGGTGAGAACGGTAGACGAAGGCAACATGCATCCTTAGGTTTTGAGCTCTCTCCGTGGTGAGGAAGATTTTTGTCTGTAGTGTGTCTATCCGTGCCCCTATGTATTCTATCACCTGGACAGGATTCAAAGGAGATTTGGATGCATTGAATGTAATCCCTAAGTGGAGTGCAAGCTTTAGGAAATAATCTCTGGTCTGACAAATTAGACGCTTAGTGGGTGCAGTAAGGAACCAGTCATCCAGGTAAAGGTAGACCTGAATCCCCTGAAGCCTCAGGTGAGCCGCTACTACTGCCATCACTTTGGTGAACACCCTGGGGGCTGTGGTGAGACCAAAGGGTAGGGCTCATAATTGGTAATGATTGGCTCCTAACTGGAAGCGGACGAACCTCCTGGAGCTTCTGTGCATCTTCATGTGATAGTAAGCATCCTGGAGGTCGAATGAGCACATCCAGTCACTCTTTTGCAGGTACGGCATGGTGGAGTGTAAGGTGACCATCCAGAACTTTTCTTTGGCAACTGACAGGTTCAGAGTAGATAGGTCCAGAATGAGCCTTAAGTCACCCGTTTTCTTTGGCACTAAAAAGAACCTGGAGTAGATGCCCGATCCAGACTGATCTGGGGGGACGGGTTTGATGGCTCGTTTCTCTAGCAGCTTGGAGATTTCTAGTGCAGCTGCCTCTCTTTGCATGGGTGGTATGTCCAGGAGGTGTTTGAGAGGTTTGGGAGGAACCAGAAACGGGATTGAGTATCCTCTGGAAATTATCTGAAGCACCCAATGGTCTGATGATACAGACTCCCATGCCATCAGGTGCAACAACTGGTGACCCCCGACTGCCTCCAGAGTAGAGCAGTTGGGCAACCCCTCAGGGTTGCTGCATGAGCCTGTCCGAGAAAGGTTCTCGAAACCCAAAATTCCTTGGAACCCCTCTCCCTCTGGGCCAGAGTCTATCCTGTCCCTCTCTGCCTCTAGGGGAAGAAGAGCCCTGAGTGTCCCGGGAATACTGAGACTTCCAGAACCACATCTTCTTTTGCCCTCGCAGATTCCGGGAAAAGGATCTTTGAGGGTTCGAGAAGTGGATTCTGACAGCAGACAGTGTCTTCCTGTCTTCCTCACTCTGGACCAAGGTGTCTCTGACAGTCTTACCAATAACGGTAGAACAGTCATAAGGGGCATTCGCAAAAGATGCCTTGAAAGGTTCCGTGAGCTGACATAATCTGAGCCAGGCGTTACGCCTCATGGACACGCCGGACTTCAGTAGTACGTGAGAGGAGTCACATGGATGTGTTGGAAACCGCTGTCAAAGTAGCCATCCTCGCAGAGAACGTGTCTCTGTCCTCCTGGGACATGGAATTTGGGGAAGACTCAGCCAGTTCCTTATCCATATCACACTGTAGTCTAGTAACTTGGGCCAGATAGTTCAGCACCCCTGATGGAAAAGGTCGCTGACGCATAAACCTGCTTCCCTAGGTGGTCCATCATCCTAGACTCATGGTCAGGGGGATGAACCGAGGAACTTTCTTGGGCTAGTTCCTTTTTGGTGGCTGCTGCTACCACCATAGCATCTACTGGGGACCCTTTATTCCACGCTGGTTTGTCTGTGGGAGGGCTCAAAATTTTGCCTGTGCATTTGGGGATTGGTTCCAGGGGGTCCAGCTCCTTCCAAGCCCGCGAGGTGACCAAGTCCACCAAGGGATCTCCGGGCGGGGACACCTTGGAAGTAGACGGGCCCATGCTGAATGCCTCCAGGAACATGGATTCATCCGAGAAAGGTTTTGGGGTGAACCATCCACCCCACTGGCATAGGATTTCCATGATGTCTCCAAAGGAGACATCCTCGGGAGGTGATCTGGGGGAACCTTCCTTGTCATCCAAATCCGTGTCCTCAGTGAGGGACTCAGGGGAGTCCAAGTGCCTCCTTTTGCATGTATGCTTGTGAGGTATGTGTCCAGTGGGGCTCTCTGGGGGAAAACTTGCAAGCCACTTGTTCCTCAGGGGGAACCACCTGGGGCTCCTCGAGCACGTGCTGTCCCTCAGGTAAAATGATGGGATTCACACACAAAGCAGAAGGAATCGGGGCGGAGTTCGAAGACAGTCAACGGCCTTGATCCAGTGGAGAGAACCCTTTTTACCACGTTGAACGCCGAAGGAGAATGAGCTTCCTGGGCCATCAGTAAGGGAACCGCTCTCCCCGGATCCGACGTGAGAATTGGGAGTCGGGCCCAAAGTGGATGGAGCTCCGTGGGATGGGGGACTTGGCCTGACAATGTCAGAGCTGATGGAAAACGTTCCACTCCCTTCAATCCGGCACTCAAGCTCCAGCTCCGACAGCCACTCGGATCCGAATAGGTCAGATCCGACATGCTCCAGGCAGCTCCCGGCATCGAGGAGACAGGTACCATCAGAGCCGACCCCCTAACTAAGGCCATCCTTGGATCCATGTACTCAGAAACCGGAGGTCTGATCCGTGAAGGAGATATTGGTGTGAAGAAGGGAAGTGAGCCCCCCCTCCAGAGGGAGAGGGAGCTGGCAAGACTCCCTTCTGAATTTGTCTGCGAATGAACCTCCACATCATTTTATCTATGTCAACTTCAGAAAGGTTGCGGGTGGACCACGATGAAGCCACGGACTCTGACCTGGTGGGTTGAGGAACCCAGGCTCTAGAAGGTGGTTGTGGCTCCTCCGGCTCCAGGGAAAATCGGGGAGATAGGAGCCGAGGAGAGTCACGGTGCCTAGACTGACTCCTGTCGGGATTTCCTGATGGAGTTTAAAGTATCCGGGGACCTCTTTCTCTTCTCTGACCAGTGCCGTCTCTCCTTCTCTCTGCCTTTTCTGTGCTCCACTTCCACAGGCTTAGAAGTGGGAGGGTGTGTCCCCGCCTGGGAGGGAGTTGAAGGAAGGACAAGAGAAGAAGGAGAGGTGGCCACAGCAGCCGCCTCCATAGAAGGTAGAAGGCCTTTCAAGGCTAACTTGGCCTAGTTTGCTGGCACAGAGCTCATTTTTGAACTTTTTTATTATTTAAATTATTTAATTCAGTTTGCTCACTGTTTTAACACAGCTCCACGGGGTCAGGTGACCAGCCACTGCTCTGCTGTATTAATCTGTGCAATCCAAGGAATCTGTTGAATCTGTTGCATTCTGCTAACCATAAGTGCAATTTCATGCAATATTTTGCACTTTTAAACTGTATTTTTGCTATATTGCTGATTTTTGTTTAAAACTGTTCTTGCTGATTTGTTGCACTTTTTGTCTGCTGTAACACAGAGTACATTCAGACATGCTGAATCTGGTTTTGCTTGTTAAATTGAGCACTAAACCAGGCTATCTTTTGCTGGAGTGGGTCCCCTCCACCCTTGTGGCAGGAAAGTGCAGTTAGGACTCATTTGATTGAAGGTTCCTGGCACAGGGCTTGGTTTTGAGCTTTTTTATTGGTTAAATTGTTTAATTCAGTGTGCTCACTGTTGCTACTTAAGCCCCATTTTTGTGTGGGTTTGCACTTCTTTGAACACAGCTCCATAGAGTTAGGTGATCCACCACTGCTCTGCTGTATTTTATTGCCTTATTTAACATTTATTTACCCTGAAAGTCCAACTAGGACGGAGCCCATTTTCAGTGGAGGCTCTGGGAGAAATGTTCCAGACACTTGTCTTTGGAATGTGAGAGGAAACTGGAGCACCTGGAGGAAACCCATACGAATGCAGGGAGGACATGCAGACTCCGCACAGATGGCACCCCAGCCGAGAATCAAACCAAAGAACCTCTTGCTGTGAGGCAACAATGCTAACCTCTGAATTACTGCACCACCGTGCACAACTGGGCAGTGGGGATAACCATTGGGAGTTATGGTCGCAAAAACTTCAATAAATAAATTTTCCAGTAGTAGCTGCCCGTGATCCGGCCGAGAAAAGTCCTTAAATTGCACTTAGCTGTTCAGAGAGCACCTCAGCTGCACTTTTGCACCTTAAACAGTCCCAAAACCACCAAATCTACAATAGTCCCATACCATTTAGAGAATCCCTGCTACTATAGACTCTTTTATAGAGCACTCTGTTAGTATAGACCATGCTTAGAGCTCCCAGTAATACCACACCCTTCCATTTCTCTCCCCACTGTGAAAATGTGATTTAAACTAGCATTATGGATGGTCAGTTTCTCCTACATTTCTGCTACCAGCCTGATTGAAATATGTATCCTGAGGCAGTGTAGCAACTGCCACATGTACACTGACAACCCTCTACTTCTAAATCACCTAAGTACAATTTGTGAGAGTTGCATCTACACTAAGAATCTGGAATCCTTGCTCTCGTGCACAGAACAGTAACGGTGAACATGTTGTCAGCTCACATACTACACCTTCTTCGCACACCATGCACTCAACACATAAACCATCATAAGTAGAGGTACTCACCAGAAACCTACCTAAAAACCAGAGACCTTCCGAATACAAACATGCTACATCTAATACAGCACCTACAGCACTCAATACACAAAAACATAAGCACCAGTGTCTCAGTAAATAAGTCCCTAAGGCAAAGAACATCTAAACCAAATTTTTTAGTCATAGGTGACTCCATTGTGAGACACACAGATGTCCCACTCACCAGACTGGACAAGGAGTAGGTTATTGTGAGCTGTCTGTCAGGTGCCAGGATCTGTCAGATTACACATGCACTCAAGTCTCTCAACAACAAGTACCATTATGACTCTGTCATAGTTCATGTTGGTGTAAATGACTTGAGATGTACCTCACTGGACTAGTGAAGAGAGACATGATTGAGCTCTCTGAATATGCGCCCCAGGCAGGTATGTCCCAAGCCTTGAGGAGCATTCTGCCCTCACCTTGGATGATACCACAATATAAACAAAAAAAATGATTGACTTCAACAATTGGCTTAGTTTCTGTTGTCATTCCAAGGGGATCCATTTCCTGTTGGCCTGGGATAACATGGTTAATAGACCACGCTGCTTTGCCAGGGATGTTCTTCACCTGTCACCTATAGGCTTTCGGTTACTGGCTAAGGCACTTGCCTCCTCCACACTTCCTTCTTTAGGCAAGGTTTCAATACCAAGTAAATTAAAGGTTGTACTGCTAAATGCTAGGTGTTTAAATCACAAACTGCACTCTCTGAAAGCACTCCTAACCCTGGAGGATGCTGATGTCTGTACAGTCACAGAAACTTGGTTCAGGGCCACAGAGAGTACCCCGGCCTTGCAGGGCTACAATGCCTTCCACACTTTCAGACCACAAAATGAACATGTGAGAACTAAAGGAGGAATCTTCAGCAAAAATAAGTACACCTGTAGACTGGTTAGACAGGAAAACTCCATGGAGTTACTCCAAGTTGAATTGTGGATAAGACCCCCCCCCCTCAAGTCATCATTAGATATAGGACCCCTTCAATTAACCATGATACCCATGCTGCCTATTTGTACCTACATTGTCAATCAGATTACAACCAATCACTCTAGTCATGGGCAATTTTAACTATCCCTCCCTTGACTGGGAAACTTGTATGAGTACCAACATGCTTGCACAAAGTTTCCTGGACTTTAACAATAATGCCCTGGAACAAGTAGTATATAACCCCACAAGGGGCTCAAATATTCTCAGCCTAGTCCTCACCAACATGGGTGACCACTGCACCACCACAAGTGTAGGACACTCGCTGGTTAAATCTTGTCACAAATTTCACATTTGAAGTAGCTATAACATCTGAACCCCTCTTAGGTGAAATCAGGCTAAAAATTTCACCAAAGCTAATTATACCCTCCTAAGGGATGGCATAAATAATTTCCAAGCCCCTGTTCCCACAGATGGCATTAACAACTATACTAAGGTGTACACAAATGACATGTACAATCACTTATACAAATGTGTTGACACTGCTGTATCTGATGGGATTAAAACAAGATCCTCAGGAAAAAAACAAGCCTCCATGGTGGATGTCTAGCATTAATAAGTTATACAACAAGAGGAAAAAGTTGCTGTCTACAAATAAAAAAAGAGAGGTCCCTGCATTGGAAGAACACCCTACACTGCTTGAACAAATAAGACAACTTGTAAAATCCTCTAAGGGCAACTTCAAAAAAAAAATAGCAACCATAGCTAAGGATAACCATAAGGCATTCTTCAGTTATATCCGTAACCTAAAAGGTAGGACCCAATTGTGTGCTGAAGTAGGTGTGCATGGCCTCACACACACTGATCTTGCAAAAATAGCTAACCTGTTAGCTGACAAGTTTGGTGAAAATCACCCCCCCCCCCAAACATTACATAAAACATTCCCTCTACATCTCTCCCATCTTGCATCTCCAAAGTGCAAGTTGTTAATGTTCTCTCCAAGGCCAAAAACACAGACTCTTTGGGATTGGTTGATATTCCAGGTTGCATTTTAAATGGTCAATTATACCTCTCAACCTGGAAACTTCAAAGATCTGGACAAAGGCCCATGAGAAATAGGTACAAATCTGTACGCTGATTAACATAAAATGTGCATATATAATTATGTAACCCCACCCACTCCGGTGGAATTGTGGGAAACCAACTTTCAAACGCAAACTGAACAACAAACAACCAAAATATGGCCCCAGAGGCCCCCTTCAATCATAGGAGGTTACTAGGCTAATGGGCCTGGGTCCCTTACAAGCCTAGCCAAGGGTTTATCCCCAAAAAGAAGCCTCAGTCAGCATCAGCACCTGTCACTCCTGTCAATGAGAGACACAGGTGGACAAATTTGTGGTTTCCCATCCACTCATTAAGGTTGCGCTTGAAGAGGGTCAGCGATGTACTAAGGTTGCGCTTGAAGAGGGTCAGCGATGTGCTGTGTTTGATGTGTATGGGAAATCTGTTCCGGAGACTGGGAAGCCTCTAGGAGACAAACCTGTCTCTCCAGCAGGTTTTGTTGATGTCACATATTAGATTCAGGCCTTTTGAGCTGTTAGTGCATGAGGAGTTTGACTTACGGATATGGAGGATCTCTAGTAGGGCAGGGTCCAAGATTGCCTTGTAGGCAAGACACAGATCAGCCCTGAGCAGATATCTGTATGATACCAAGTAGAGTGATAGTGATTTGAGCTTGTCTGCATAGGACAAGCTCAAATCACTGTCTACACTTCTATTCTGTGACGTAGATGTTGAAAATCTAAAATGTGATTAAAACATAATGTGGATTTTTTTGTCAGCTGTTTGTAAATTAAATGCCAAAAGACACATACTTAAATGATTTTAACATTAAACACATTTTAAAAGCAAACTTATTATGAATTATATTAGAATACATATTAGATACATGCAAAATTTACTGGACAAGTTTTCCCCACTACCATAAACTTCTGTACACTTAAAGTTTAATCTACAATTAGTCACTAAAAATGTAAAATCTATTTTAATACAACCATTTCCACAAATACATAAACTGTTTTTAATGAGCTGGAGAGTTGGCATAACAGTTATGATGTTTACCTCACAAATACAAGCTACAGTGTGATTCTCGCCTACATATGAATGCAAGAAGCAAGAAAATATACAGCCCAAACATTTTTTCAGTATTTCTGTGGCTAAAAACGCACACTCTTTTGTAATATAATTTTGCCAAAACTTCACATACACAACACAAAGCTTAGCTATCTGCTCTACATTTACTGAGCTGTTATTGCCCCATCCAAAACAGCTTAAATAACCAATTATTTATATATAAATTTACAAACAAAGTTTATATGCGAAGGAATTTTTAAACTCAAAAAACAAAGCATGCATGCAAAGTTATGCCACGAGCCCAGTGACTAATAAGAACGAAAGCTGTGCTCCTTCAATTAGTGCAAGGAACACCAACACCTAATTTATGTTACAAATAATGTGGTTACCGTGACCGGTCGTTTAGACATTAGCCAGCAACTGCACTGTGTTACATGTAAAACAATATGTAATGGAATTAAAACTAAAATCATTTCCAACTCATCAGTAATGCAAAAGTAAAGGACCCAACAATAGAAAGGGCACCCAAAACAAACTGGCAGCAATGCCAGAATGGCCTTTAGCACTTTGCAGCATTAACAAACACAGAATTTACTGTTATATGCATACTTGGAAGTCCAGCTTGTGCTCTATAAATTAATAGAGAATGCCTCAAAGAAAGAAACAACCATAAAAGACAATGCTGGGCCCAGGCATTGTCATACTAGTAAAAAAACATGTGAAGGCATGCGCACTAAGAAACAGACCCCCTACTCAGCTCCTGTCTGTCCCATTTTTGATTCAGCTTAAATAATAGAAACTTAACTCACAGACTCATGGTCCTGGATATTGCTCCGTTTTTCATCAGAGTCATGGGAAAGGCTCCTGTTCCTACCCATCAACTCATCTAAAAGCTGTACAGCAGACAGCATTTCCTGCTTCATGTTCAGATGCTTTACTCTATTCCGGTTAGCATTTCTACTATTTTAAAAGTAACATACACACTCTGATACCACTCCAAAAGTCAACAAGTTGCGACCAGAAAGAAACAAACAGCAGCAATATCATCAAAAGAATAAGTGCAACCAGAAAGACAAACACACCCCATTCCGAAAGTCATATGCAGCAGTTATCACTTAAAGAAAGAACGGAAATCACAGTGCAATTCAAATGCATTTGCGTGTGACCAGAAAATAAATGGTCCTGTACTCCACTCCCATTCTATACATCTGCAGCACATAATCCCATTCTGTATATCAGCAGCAGCACATAATAAAATGTCTGGCTCCTAACTGCTAGAATTGTTGCTAAAACTCTGCCATCAGCTTAAATAAAATAACTGCTGCTAATGTCTTTGTTTAAATAAAATAACGAACAGCTGTCAGCTGTGTAAACTCTACTTAAATAGAGACAAGAGCTCCTACTCTGCTTAAATACACTGGAGCTATACACACCGGAGCTGCACCGGTCAAGCACATTTGAATTAGAATGATACTGCGCTACACCATAGCTGCCAATAACTGTTTAAAAAAATAATGAATGAACCAGCTGCGATCTACTGCCAATAATGAACTACGCTGTCTCTGCCATCAGCTTAAATAAAACCGCTTCTGCAATAGCTCTGTTTAATATAATAGCTACTGCCATGCCAATAACACCGTTTAAATAAAATAATGAATGAACCACAGCGGCTGTGAGCTGCTGCCAATAACTACTCTGCTTAAGCTTAAATAAAGACCTGCTGCTAGAACCACACACAAAGTATAAACTAGTATCAAGCACATTTTAATTAGAAAGCTCCTGCATTAGCTGTTTAAAAGCTGCTGCCATGCCAATAACGCCGTTTAAATGAAGCAACAAATGAACCACAGCGGCTGCTAGCTGCTGCCAATAACTACTCTGCTTAAGCTTAAATAAAGAGCTTTTGCCAAAACCACACACAGAGTGCAAACTAGTGTCAAGCACATTTTAATTAGAACGCTGCAATGGAGTGATGGAGTGGCCTATTTTCTTTTTTTTCATACCTGGCAGCCCATTTCTCATCCTCACTTGCAGGTTGCGGGAACTTGCTAAATTTGCACTGCTGCCAATGCCATTGCTCCTATATTCCCTCCAATCTGACCAAGTCCAACTAAGCTGATGTCACATGCCCCTGCAAGCTGGTGATGCATGATGATGTCAGCCATAAATTTAACGCTGTAACACACAAACAAAAAAAAAAAAAAATCTGGAATCAAAGGGGCCACTCTTGAATTCGTGGCACCCCATTATTTTGCCCTAAAAAACAGTAAATTTTGTCCCTGCTGAATGGAAAACAACAGCCATCATCTTCCTTCGAATGAATCATTATGAACTTTATAAACCAGGATATAGGGAATCTCCAAACTCTGGATCTCACACAGTTTGGTTTTATAAAGGCTAGATCATGCCTGCTCAACTTGGTCAACTTCTTTGAGTCCATTACCAGAGTTGTGGATGAAGGCAAGGTAGTTCATACAGCCTACCTTGATCTGGCCAAGGCCTTTGATACCATTCCCCACTCAGGAATCTTAGAAAAACTCACTAAGCTAGGCATCAACCCCTATATCACTAGGTGGGTTGCAAACTGGCTCACAGGTAGAACCCACAGTATGAAAGTAGCTGACTCCAAGTCAGACTGCCGACCAGTCACTAGTGGAGTCCCACAGGGTTCAGTCTTGTGTCCTCTCATGTTTGGTATCTACTTCTCTGAAGTCCAGGCCAACACGAAGGGACTCTGGCTGACAAAGTTCACAGACTATTGCAAGTTGGGAACTATTATTAACTCCCCGTGTGGTGTTGACATCCTACAGAAGGGCCTCACTGAGACCAACGACTGGTGTCTGAACCATGGCCTTAAGCTCAATGCCAAAAACATGTGTCGTCATCCCCTTTGGAAAAACTTGGTTCCCATGAATTACCACATCGATGGTAGTCCACTGAACACAGAAGGTGTTATAAGAGATCTGGGAACACAGGTTGAGAGCAACCTCTCTTTTGACCACAACATTGTCACTGTGGTCAAAAAGTCCTTTTATGTGGCACATCTCATTACTAAGGGTTTTGCATCCAGGAAGAAAGAGGTCATTGTCTCCCTGTACTCTTCCCTCATTAGGCCAATCATTGAGTACAATGCCCCATTTGGCATATACCCCACTAAACACTTGCAACAACTGGAGAATCACAAAGAATCCTAGGCCTTAAATATGTGTCCTATATGGACAAACTCAAAAAACTCCAACTATTCTCTGTCTCATATTGCCTACTTAGAGGCGATCTCTGCTTGACTTACAAAGCCATGTCTGACCCAGCTCTTTAGAAATGCTACATCTAAAGAAATCCCAGTCCCTCCATACCACATGCTCCAGAGACCTCAACCTCATTACCACAATCAACAGAACATGCTGGAGGAACAGGTTCATAACCCAAAGACTGCCCATGCTGTGGAATAGACTTCCCATACATGTCAAGCAGAGCACCTCACTGGCTGTCTTCAAGAGAAATGGGAAATAGAAAATTTACCCCAGTGATCACTCCAGTGGCTTTACTGGACAGAGGTACTGTGAACTAAGGTCGGGTGGCAAGATGCCAGGGTAATCCTATGGGCTAGGTTTGTAAAGGTCCCAGGGCCATTAGCCTAGTACACACCTACGAACCTATAAATAAGGTTATATGTGATCTCAAAACCCATGATCCAACACAGTTTGGTTTTGTCAAAGGCAGGTCATACCTATTAAACCTGATGAACTTCTTTGAAAATGTCACCAGAGCCATCAATGAAGGCAATCTGTGCATGTAGCCTACCTTGACTTAGCCAAGACCTTCAAAACAATCTCACATTCGGGCATCATTGATAAACTCTCCCAGTTGAATATTAACCCTTATGTCATCAGGTGGGTTGCTAACTGGCTCACCGACAGACCACACAGTCAAAGTTCAGGACTTTACCTCAACCAGCAGATCTGTCACCAGTGGGGTTCCAAAGAGGTCAGTTCTGAGCCCCCTATTTTTTGGAACATGCTTCTCAGAAGTTCAGGCCAAAAGAGAGGGGCTGTGGCTGACTAAGTTTGCTGACATCTGCAAATTAGCTGCAATCATTGAATCCCCAAACGATGTCAGTATACTGACAGAACCCATAGTTAAAATCGCTGGTGCAATGTCGGACTCAAAGCCAGTCACAAGTGGTGTCCCACAGGGATCTGTCCTGGGACCCCTCTTGTTCGGCATTTATTTCTCAGATGTTAAAGCAAACATGGGAGGGTTGTGGCTGACAAAGTTCGCAGATGACTGCAAACTAGGTGCCATAGTCGATACACCAGCGGACACATACATCCTACAAAAAGGCCCCACAGAAACAGACAACTGGTGCCGGAGTCATGGCCTTAAACTAAATGCCAAAAAATGTATAGTCATCCCCTTTGGGAAAAACAAAGTACCCACAAATAATCACATAGACAGCAACCCACTGAGTACAGAAAAAGTAATCAGAGACCTAGGGACCCAAGTCAACAGCGACCTCTCATTTGACACCCACTTTGCCAAAGTGGTTAGAAAGACATTCTACCTTGCACACCTTATCATGAAGGGATTCACATCCAGATCCAAGGATGTCATTGTACTCCTATACTCCTCCCTCATCAGACCCATGATTGAGTACAATGCCCCATTTGGTATGTACCTCACCCGGCATTTGCAACAGCTGGAGAGACCACAAAAGTACCTCACCAAGAGGATCAAGGGTCTCCAACATATGTCTTATTCTGCCAGACTAAAGAAACTCCAGCTCTATTCAGTAGCATACCGCCTGCTCAGAGGTGATCTGTGCCTGACGTACAAGGCCATGTCCAGTCAGGAACTGATGGACATGCTCCACCTCAAAAAATCCAAATCCATCAGAACCATGAGAGCTAAAGACTTAAACCTCGGCACAAGTATGAATAGGACATGCTGGAGGGATAGATTCATGACCCAGAGGCTTCCCATGCTCTGGAACAGAATCCCAGTTCATGTTAGGCAGAGCCCCTCACTAACTCTCTTCAAGAGAAATCTTGATGAGTGGATGGGAGATCGTAAGTTTACTCCGGGGGTCACATCTGTGTCACTACTAGACAGGGGCACAGTAAACTAATTCTGTTATATAAGGGGACCTTCACTGTGTCACTACTAGACAGAGGCACAGTATTCTAAATCTATTCTGTGCATTTTTGTACCATTTCATGGGGTGGCGAAAGCCACATCACTATGGCTAGGCTTACAAATGCCCCAGGGCAGATAGCCTAGTACTAAACTATGAAACTATGAAACTTACACAAACCAATGATTGGTGCCTAAGCCATGGACTCAAAACCTCAGTGATAAAAAATACATTATCATCTCCTTCGGTAAAAATGATATCCCTGCAGACCATCATATAAATAACAATACTCTATGTAACACGTCAGTAGTGAGAGACTTGGAAACGCAAGTTGACTGCAGCCTAAACTTTGACCACCATTTGTCTACTGTGGTAAGGAAAGCATTCTACGTCACACACCTCATTAGCAAAGGCATTGCCTCAAGAGTGAAAGAGTTCATAACTCCCCTGTACTTGACCCTCATCAGGCCAATAGAGTACAATGCTCCCTTTGGTATGTACCTTACCAGGCACCTGCAGCAACTAGAGAGACCTCAGAGATTTCTAACCAAGAAAATTCAGGGTCTCCAGCACATCTTACAATGACAGACCGAAGTCACTGTCTTTGTAATCAATAATGTACAAACTACTTAAAGGAGACTTGTGTTTGGCCTGCAGAGCCATCTCAGATCCAAACCTAATGGAAGTGCTGCACATCCGCAAGACAAATGGGACAAGGGTCAACTGCTCCAGGGACCTTAACCTGATGTAAATAGGACCTGCTTCAGAGACAGATCTGTCCCTCAGAGGTTGCCACTCCTTTGGAGTAGGCTACCAGTTCACTTCAAACATTGCCCCTCTATGACCCTATTTAAGGGTAGCGTGGATGACTGGATGAGAAACCGTAATTTCATGCCTGGGGGTTTAACCTTGATCCATTGAGGGTCATTAGGACAGATATCCATGTTAAGAAAAAACAAAAGACAAAGCATTTTACCCATATTACTAAAGATCCCCAACATGTATGGCAGGATGTTATACATGGCTTGTTTAATACCTTGATGGCCTTGAAGCTTCCTCGGGGGATTTCAGTCCCTGCTCCTCCCCAGTCTTACACTCCTTTTAAGAGGACAAGGGTTCCTCAGATGAGGGCTTTGATTCTGGGAAGGAATCCCTAGCTTAGTGCTCTCAATTTTCTTCTTCTTTAGACTGTGGATCAGAGGAAGAAGATTTTTTGAGCCCAGATTCCCCCTTGGAATTATCGTTTGGGGATACTATTGCTCATCTGATGGAGTACTTTAAGTGGGATTGCTCCCAGGTGTCTGATTTCCAAAAGAGGTACTATGAGCTTCTATAAATGAAGCCACCTAAGCCATTTGCAGTTCCTCCTGTTTTGGGAGCTCTTTTGGGAACCTTTCTGCTGCTTCTCCTGTTCCTACCACAAGGTGCCCAAGGACTGTAAGTTTTTGTTTAAGTCTCCTTCTGATGATCCTTCTGTGGTTTCAGTCTTGACTGATAATCCTTCTAAACTTTTGCTCTCCTCTAAACTTCTTCCTTCAAATAAAGAAAGTAGAGGTACGGAAATGTTGGGTAAACAAGTGTATACTACTGTCACCTTGTCTTTCCAAGCTATTAATTATCAAACCTGTATGACCATGTGTGTCCTAACTCTCTTTGCTCAGGTAGTTAAGGTTGTATCTGAACTTCCTGATTCTGAAGGGAAAGCTTCAGGTCTTTCCCTGCTTAGATCAACTTCCCAAGTTACTTGTCACTCCATAAAGTGCAGGTACAATGGGGTCTATATTACATAGTTGAAGTTCTGTAACTCCGAACACCTAATGGTCGAACCATTATGTTCGAAGTTACAGAACATTTGAGTATGTAAAAAAAAAATAACTACACGGACAAAACAATAACTTGCTGTAAGCAGGGGGGCAAGCCCCCCCTTCACTCCCCTCATATCCCCCACTACTTAAATATACCAACTCCGAGATTGCACCACATTGAAGTGAATGGAAGCCTCCCGCTTACAGAGATTTCCATTCAAACTTTTACAAATTCGAACGTATGGTCCCGACCATATGTGGTTCGAACTTGTAAAAGTTCGACTACATGATAGGAACCTGCTACAGTGCACATGATGCCTCTTCCATGGCTGCTGTCTTGTCATATTTTTGTCTCCCCTATACCCATATTTCAGAGGAATTACCTTTCTAAGTGCACCTTTGTCTGTAGGCAGACTTGTCATCCTCCAAAAGCTAGGAATTAGGCATATTCCTCCTTGTAAGTCCACTCTGACTCTTATATTTCAGATGCCTTCCTTTCAGGCTAAGCCTGTCTGTATTTGACAATTTACTTCCTCTTCCCCTCAGTCAGGTCCTCTTCTCTGTGTGTCTTTTTCTGTCTTTTCCAGATTGGCAACAGATCTCCTCAGACTTTTGAGTGCTGTCTATCATTCACTGGGTATTTCATGGCATGGAAGTCCTTTCCTCCCTTTTCAGGCATTCCTCACCCTCCACCTAACCAACTCTCTCTTTTCCCAGAGGTTTTGCAGTCTGTTTTGGATCAGGGCACCATTCAACCTCTTACACTCACTCAGTTGGGGAAGGTTTTTACTCCAGGATGTTTTTGATTCCTCAGAAGGGGTCTTAAGAGACCAATTCTGGACCTCTCTCGGCCCAACCCATTTCTCAAGGTCCCTTCTTTCAGGATGCTGTTTGTCTTCAGACTTTATTTCGTCTCCTTCTTCCTCGGGCCTTCAGGGTCTCTCTAAATCTCAAGGACACCTGTCTTCATATGACCATTCACCCTCTGTTCAGGAAGTTTTTATGTTTCTTCCTCTCATTTTCAGTTCTCTGCTTTGCCCTTCACCCTTTCTATTGCCCCAGTGGTATTCACCAATGCCTTGCTCTGTTGTTGCTTTTTGCAGGTTTCAAGGGATACTGATGTTTCCTTATCTAGATGAGCCACTTATTCAGGCTGCTTCTCCCGGCAGTCTTCTGCAAGTTCTCCATTTTACCGCCTGTCTTTTACAAAGTCTGGGGTTCACCATCAATCTCAAAAGGTCTTAGAATCTCCCAAGACGATATTGTTCTTGGTTGCATGATTCAAACCATTCCCATGCTGGCCTCTCTTGCTGCTACCAAGGTTTCATCTCTGACAGCCATCTTCCAATCTTTTCTTGCTCTGTCCTCTGTAAGTGTCAGGGAATTTCTCAGGGTTCTGGGGTTTATGGCCTCCACCATTCCCATGATTCATCTCGCCAGGCTCCATATGAGGAAGCTCCAGTGGTACCTCAGATCAGTGTGACTTCAACATTGCCACCCTCTGGTGTTCCCTGTTCCTGTGCTTCCATGCAGCAAATTTGAGCTACAGTGGTGGATTCAGCAATTTTCTCTCAATCTGGGACTACCCTTTAAGCTTCGATTCCTTACTGGGAACTGTTCACAGATGCCTGAGATTTGGGGTGGGGTGCTTCTTGCGGACTTCTGAAAGTGCAGGGTCTCTGGCCTCCTCATAAGAAGTCAGACCATATCAACATAAAATAAATGAGGTCTCTGCTTCTGGATGTTCAAGCCTTTCATTCCCTTTTCCTCCTTGGCCCCTTGTAAATCTTCACAGACAATATGACTCTGATGCTGTATGTCAGCAGTCAAGAGGGTATGAGGCCTTATCTTCTTTGCAGATTAGGTCTTTAAGCATGGGATCTGGCTGTTAGGTACTAATTGACTGTTCAGGTGGTTTACATTCCTTCAGAGCACAGTCTAGTGGCAGACTCATGAGCAGGTCTAGAACACAGGCTTATGAATGGATGCTTCATGGAGATGTGTTTCTGGACATAGTCCATTGGTGAGGTATTCCTCAGGTAGATCTGTTTGCCTCCCCTCTGAACAGACATCTGTCTCTGTTCTGTTGGAGAGTACGCAGTCCTCTAACTTGGAAGGTGGACACCCTGTCATTTCCTCAGAATGGAATGTTTTTAGATGCTTTTCCTCCCCTTCCTATGCTGCCATGGGTTCTGCATGAGATCTGGCAGGACTCTACCAAAATCTTGTGGGTGACTAGCTTTTGGCACAGACAGCATTGGTTCCACTTTCTTTTTCATCTGGCCAGGGGCAGTCACCACAAGTTACTGCACCAGAAGGATCTTCTCTCAAAAGACAAGGGGTTCTCTTATCCATCCTCATTTCTTCACTCTTCAAATGACACTGTGGGTGATAGGGATTTGATCCTTTTAGGCACTTCTTTTCTGAGGATGTGCTTTGGGTTCTGTAGGAGGCCAGGGAAACCCCAGGAAAATCATATATATCTAAAGGGAAAGATTTTCAGTGAGGGTTCCGTCTTTTCTCTGTTATTCATGTGATTTCCTCCATGCTGGCTTGGTGTAGTATTCAGTTAAAGCCCTCCGGTCAGCAATTTTTGCTCATCTGTGCTTGAACCCCCTTTTTGGCCTCTCGGTTTGAGGTCAAGCAGATTTTTCCTATAAACCCCCCTGAGAAAACATATTCCTCCTTCTTGGGACCTCAGTTTTGTATTTTAAAAACTGACACAGGCTTCTCTTGGACCTGCTTCTACAGCTTCCTTGCAACTTTTTACTTGAAAGACTATTCTGCTGTTGGCTGTCACTTCTGCCAAGAGAGTGTCTGAACTTCAGGATCTTATGGCTATCCCTTCTTTTTTAATTTTTCACAGAGACAGGCTGTTTCCTCGTACTAATTCATCTTTTATTCCCAAGGTGTTTAATGAGTTGTCCCTTAATCAGTCTACTCAACTTCTTCCTTTTTCCTTCTCAGTTTGTCAGTGAGATGTTTCTTCACACCTCGGAGCTGCATAGATAGCTCAGATATTATTTGAATAAAACAAAGGTTATTTTCAAGTCAGAACAACCTTTTGTTTCTTTTTATCGTAGGACTGCGGGTTTAGCAGTTTCCAAGCATACCATCGCCGCCTGGATTTCAAAGGCCATTTCTGTTTGTTATTCTTTTCATGGCAGTCAGTAAAGGCACATTCTGCAAGGGCGGTTGCTTCTTCTGGTGCCTTTTTCAAAGTTTGGACACCATCTGCATCCTTGAGGCTGCTACTTGAACTTCTGATGTCCTTCTTTTCCTATGTTGCAGTATTCTTACTGCCAGATTTCCCGCCTCAGGTGACCCAACATCAGCTCCTATGCAGAAGCTTAAGCCTGTTTACTGTAGGTGCGTGGGACATCACATGTAGGGCTGTAAAGCAGGGACCTTAAATGTGATGTCTGCACGCACAGACCTCAGAACTTTTCAGCCTGAAACGACGTCACATAGTTCGTTTCACTCTTACTCTAGAAGATGTCTACAAAGCTAAGTACCCCATTGAGGAAACCTTACAATCTTTTTGCTTGAGCTTGGTTAGCTGTATTTTATATTAGCCGATGTCAGCTAAAAGCGGCAAATTCCATTGCAGGCATCAGATACCACATGAGGATACCCACGACCATTGCATCTTTTGTCTTGGGAAGGAACACGATCATACTGTGTGTTCCATTTGCCATTCTTTCATACCAAAGACCTTCCGCAACCGTCTGGCTGCACTAAATTTATATGTAGAGAACCAACGTCTCAGAAAGCTTGCTTTTAGGATGGACCCCAAATCAACCGCTCTGACTGAACCACCGGGAAAAAGCCAAAGCTTTTAGGCCTGCTTCTGTTGCCTCTCTGCCATCAGACATCCCGCCAGCTTCCGATATAGGAGTTGGGAGACGTCTGACAGAACCGACTACTTTGACGGCTCCCACCAAGGAAGCCGCTTCAGAAGTTGCGGCCTCCGTCCATGGAGATGGTCCAGACGTCGGTTCCTACCAACATCAAGGGGGAACCAGAAACAGTCAGTTGGCCTTCGGATACTGCTATTCCTGAGACGCAAGATTCTGAGCCTAGTCCTTCTCCTAAACCAATGCCTACTAAACGTAAACAGAAAACTAAACATCTGACTCCTACCACTGAATAAGTCACTGACTGGCAGTCTTTCACTAAGTCTCTGATGCAGGCCTTTATGGCCCTCAGGCCCACAGGCTCTACTCTCTCCACTTTACCTGTGCTCAGCCCTAGGCCTGCCTCTGCCATTTCTCTCCCCTTGCAGACTACCCAAGAAGGAGAGGAGGGACTAGAACCATACTAATCTTCTTCTGAAGAGTCCTTTTCATATGCATCCCAGATTCCCTCCCCTTTGGAATATTATTCACCAGATGAGGAATCTATTGAAGGGGACTCACTACCAGTGGACATTACCTTTGGTGAAACAATAACTTAGATGGAGTACTTTAAATGGGACACTACCCAGATGACTGACACCCAGAGGAGGTATTTTGAACTCCTTCAAGTGGAGTCTCCCTTCCCATCAGCCATCCCACCATTCTTACCTGCTTGTATGGATGCTTTTACCTCTGCATCCAAAAACCCAGACTCTCAACCACCTGCACCTAAAAGACCAGACAGGTTTTATAAGGTTCTTGATGATCAAAATTTCTTAGTCAAACCCACTTAGCAGACCCTTCAGTTATTGCTGTTTCTCCAGAAAAGCAATCCAGACTTATTCCATCTGCATCTCTTTTGCCTACTGATAAAGACAGCAAAACCATGGACAGGATTGGTAAAAAAGTGTATACCTCTTCCACCCTGGCCTTCCGTGCTATAAATTACCAGACACACATGGTCAAATATGCACTGCACCTTGTCTCACAAGCAACTTATCTCCTGGCTGCCACTCCAGACTGCCCTACCAAAGCAGACATAACATCTAAATTGTCTCTGGCTTCACAGGTAGCCAGACATTCAGTTAGGTGCAGTTATGATGCTGCAGAGGCTTCTGCCAGGTCAGCAGCTTCTGCTTCTATCCTCCGCAAATACTCTTGGCTGCACCTACAACCTCTTCCAGAAGACTTTAAAACTAAGATTATGGGACACCCCCTTAGAGCATAACCTTTTGTTTGGAAAACAGTCTGCAGAGATTTTTAAAAATCTGCAGGAGAAATCAATGAACTACAGGACATCAAGCATTTCTTTGTGTCTTCTATTCCAAAGTATTACAGGAACTACCCTGCGGAAACCTCATTTGTCAGGAGAACCCCTTCCTCTGCCACCCCTTCATTCTCCAAGCACAGGAGGGGAACCAGAAGGCAGACCTTCTCCAGACCTGCTACCTCTCAGCTAAGTCCTAGACATTCCTTTCAGGATAGAAATGCACCCATCAGTGCGTGACTGCCTCGCCCATCTGCCTTTGTCAGCTCACGTATCACACTAGTTACCCATCTGGAAGACCATCACTTCAGACCAATGTGTACTGAGTATTATCCAAAATGGATTCTTCCTTTCCTGGAGGGAAAAGCCCATCTCAAAGCCCATTCCTTTTCCCTCAAAAACCAAATCCACCTCCTGCCACAAATTCTTCAAGGCCTCCAAAAACTAGGAATAATAGAACCTGTTCCTCCTGGGCGGGAAGGAAAAGGACTTTACTCAAGAATCTTTCTGGTCCACAAAAAGGATGGTCCCTGGAGACCTGTACTGGATCTATCTTTCCTGACGCTATTTCTAGAAGTGCCTTCTTTCAAAATGCTCTCCCTCCCAACTCTACTCCCTCTTATCCCAGACCAGGCCTTTATGGCCACTCTGGATCTAAAGGAGGTTTACCTTCATATCCCCATAAAACCCTCCAACAGAAAATTTCTACGTTTTTCTGGACCCTGCTCTCACTTTCAATTTAAAGCCTTGCCCTTTGGTTTTGTCTACAGCACCCAGTGTATTCACAAAATGCCTAGCCCCAGCCATTGCTTATTGCAAGACCGAAGGTATACAACTCTATCCCTACCTAG
The DNA here is from genome assembly GCF_019279795.1 of Protopterus annectens. Taxonomy (NCBI): domain Eukaryota; kingdom Metazoa; phylum Chordata; order Ceratodontiformes; family Protopteridae; genus Protopterus; species Protopterus annectens. The sequence goes on along the minus strand of NC_056726.1, from coordinate 887,024,932 downwards.
ATGACATTCTCCTTCTAGCAGAGACAGAAACCTGCCTCAGAGACCACCTCAGGTTCACCACCACCCTTCTTCAAAACTTGGGCTTCACCATCAAGTTAAACAAATCCTCCTTGCTCCCTCAGCAAAACAACATTTTTCTGGGCTGCAGGATCAGGACACATCTAATGCGAGCCTTTCTCTCACAGGAAAAGGTCCACTCCCTTTCAAAACCTTTTACTGGAATCTCACATTTCTGCAAGACGATTTCTGCAACATCTGGGGCTTATGGCAGCCACCAATCCCATGCTTCCCTTGGCAAAAATGCATATGCGTATGTTCCAGTGGTACCTAAAGAACATGTGGTCACAACACCTACACTCTTTAGAGAAGCAAATCCTCTTTCTGCCCTGTCTCAAATCAGAGCTAAGGTGGTGGCTTCAACAAACCCGCCACAACCCGGGAATGTCTCTCCAAATGCCCTCCCAAACCAGTTCATCTACACAGATGCTTCAGACCTATGGTGGGTACCACCTGCAAGGACTTCAGAGTTTAGGAAATTTGGAGTCCTGCCCTTCAAAAGAAACACGTCAATGTCAGGGAGATGACTGCAGTTCTCCTAGCCCTGGAGGCTTTTCTTCTTACCCTCTACCCGGGACCCCTTCTAATATTCACAGACACCACCACAGTCATGTGGTACCTCAACAAACAAGGAGGAACCAAAGCCTAGCTCCTTTGCAGAATAACCCTACAAATATGGGAAATCACCTCCAGGCACAACCTGTCCCTGCAGGCGTCATACATAACCCCTCAGGACAACAAACAGGCAGATCTTCTAAGCAGAACATCTTCTCTACAGCACAAGTGGATGCTGAACAGCGAAACCTTTCAAGATGTTGTCCACTGGTGGAGCACTCCTCAAGTGGATCTGTTTGTCTCCCCCCATAACAGACAATTGACCAATTTCTGCATCAAGGATCACGCTCCACTAGTCTGGAGAGTAGATGCCTTCAGCATTCCTTGGAAGGGACTGTTTCTTTACGCCTTTCCCTCCTTCCATCTAATTCAAAAGGTCCTACTAAAAATCAGAAAGGACAAACCAAAAATCTTGTTGGTGACCCCCTACTGGCCAAAGCAACACTGGTTCCCCCTACTTCATTCTTTAGCCAAGGGAATCACCACAAGTTACCCCACAAGGTGGACCTTCTCACACAACAAAAAGGAACCCTAATCCAGCCTCACCTACAGATGTTAGCACTAACACTCTGGGTGATACCCCTTTTAGAGACCACTATTCAGAGGACGTGCTTACAGTCCAGAGGGAGGCCAGGAAACCTGCTACTAGAAAATCATACTTATCAAAATAACAGAGATTCTCAAAATGGTGTCTACGTAAAGACAGGGACCCCAGCCAGGCAGACCCTTCCCTAGTCCTTACATATGTGTGTGAACTCAATAAGGATGGCCTTTTTTACTCCTCAGTGAAAGTACATCTTTCAGCCATATCTGCCTGCCTCTAGACCCCCTTTTACTATCCAGGCTAGATGTTAAACTTTTCCTGAGAGGGGTCTTACCCATCAGACCACCTAGAAAACCCATCCCGCCATACTGGGATCTAAATTTTGTCCTGGAGAAACTAACAGCCCCTTTGAACTGGCAAGCAATCCTACTTTACAACTGTTTACATGGAAAATTGTACTGTTGGTCACCATCACTTCTGCCAGGAGAGTATCTGAGTTTCAGGCACTCATGGCCTGCCCCTGCCTACTCTGTCTTCCACAAGGACAGGGTGACCTTGCACACTAATCCTTCCTTCATGCCTAAAGTGGTAAATGAGCTGTCCTTAAATCAATCTATTCACCTGCCTACCTTCTTCCCCTTTCCGACTAACAAGAGTGAGAGGATTCTCCATTCCCTGGATGTGCATAGACAACTTAGATTCTATCTAGACAAAACTAAACCCTTCTGAAAATCTGAACAACTTTTTGTTTCCTTCCACCTCAGGGCTATGGGCAAGGCAGTTTCCAAGCAAACTGTCTCAGGATGGATCAGAAAATCAATTCATTTCTGCTACTCACACCATGGCAAACCTTTACCCCCAGGAGGTGAGAGCTCATTCCACCAGAGGTATGGCTACTTCCAAAGCCTTCCTCAAAGGCCTGGACACAGCTTCCATTTTAGAAGCTGCCACCTGGTCCACTATCCAGACCTTCACCAAGCACTACAAACTAGATCGTCTCCAGAGCCAGGGCAGGCTATGCTAGGACTATTCTGCATCGGTTTCTGGAATCTTCCACCTCTACCACCACCCTTATCTCTATCTAGCTGTGGTACTCTCTTTTTTTTTTTTCATTGTTGCAGTTTTTGGTTCTTCCCTCCTTCCCCACTCTGTTATAGCTCATGCCTGTATGTTTTGTTTCTCTGCTGGCCAAGGGGCCCTCGCTTAATTTTCCTTATGAACTTTTTATTCTGGATGTGTATGTTCTCCTTTGTCCCTGGGGGTTATTTGTTCCTCCCAGGACAGTTCATTTCTCAGTATTTGCATACAAATGGCACCTTTATGCCCTACCTCCTACGCACAGAGCATACGTGTGATGTGGGTCTATATTAGATAATCAAATGTTTGAAAGTTCAACTCTCATATGGTCGACATCATATGATCAAACTTTGAAAAGTCCGAATATCTAATAAAAAAATTAATAAACTACACAACACACCTACCTGAAGGTTGCACCCGCCACAGCCCCCGCTCCTTAAATATACCAAATCCGAGATCGAACTACAGTGCAGAAAAGGGAAATCTTCCCTTAAGGAGATCTCTGTTACAACGTTCAAACATCCAAAAATCCGATCATATAGTGTTGACCTTATGAGATTCGGAATTTTTAATGTTCGAACATTCAGTATAGACCCATGTGATGTATGGCGTCTAGAAGAGCTAAAGGCTTTGGTATGTTGGGCAGACATTGGGCTCTCGTTGGCATGAGATCCCTTGTGTGAAAAATACTGCAAGTAAAGAGAGGGATAAATACTGTTGTGGTCATCATCCTGTGATAACCAACAAGCATGTGACTTCAAGCTCTCAAGTCCTTAATTGTAGAAGAAACTCTTGCGGTCTCCACCATGGATGAGTCCCATAGTTAGGGAGACAGTCAGGTACACCTCAGGACTAAGCTTTTAAATGTAGACCTTTGGATTGTACTGGACCATCTGGTGGGTGTTTCAGAAGTAATTGAGGCCACCCTGTTGCGAGTTATACTGCAGGCCTAAAGTTTCAGCTAGAAACATTTCTCCATTTGGATGAAATGATACCATGCACCAACACTGTCAGTCACTTTCAGACAACTTGCAAGTGTTTGTGATTTCCCTCAGTCATCTGTATGATGTGGACCTCAGTTATTCCATGCTCAGGGGTATGTGTCATGTCTTTCTGTATATCGGTACCTTATGGAGGGCAGTACTGCAGCCTAGCACCACTTGGTTAATCAGTTGCTTAAAAGAGTGCTTTATGTTCCTTCTTCATTGAAGGAATTCCTCCCCTATTTTAGATTTGAAATTCATGACTGACAAACTTCTTTGTTTTTTATTTGAATCTGTTGATGTAGCAGTGTCAAAGTTCATGCTAAGAAAATAATCTTTTCTGGCACCCATAGTCTCAAGGTTTTAGAAGCTGCAGACTGTCATATTTAAAAAAAATAAATAAATAAATAAAAAAATATATATATATATATATATATATATATATATATATATATATATATATATATATATATTCCCCCTGTTTCTTCTTTGTGTGTGTGTGTGTGTGTGTGTGTGTGTGTGTGTGTGTGTGTGTGTGTGAGACTTTTATCAGGATTAGGCCTAGTTTTTCTGGTATGGCTGATAAATCTTCAAAGGGTACCTCTGACTTTAAGGGGTGCCAAAAGTGTGAGAGGAAGATGCCCAATTCAGATGGGCATGTCTGTTGTGTGTATTGTTTAGGCACTGTCCATCTGCAGGAGGATTGCACTATCTGTCATGGTTTCCCCACCAGGAGTTTAACTGAGTGGAGAAACAAGCTGATTTTGAAAGGTTTGTTGAAAGGAGACTTTGAAGAGGCCATATCTGGTCAGAAGACCAAAGCCAGCTCATCATCTTCCTCTTCCTCCTCTTCTAATCCTAAGAAACGCTCTCATTTGGTACTGAGTAGTTTTTCAGAGCCGCCTGCAAAATTATCCAAACAGCCTGTGGTGTCGTTAGTTTCCTTGGCACCGATAGGCAAGAGTGATTTGGCATCAACCATTGCTTCAGTTCCAGTACCAGAGGTTTTGTTGGTACCGAAGCAGACTACATTGGGGACAATACCAAGAACCACGTACACTCCAGTGGTCACTCCATTTGCGGACCAACCACCTAGCCCATTCGTCGAACTGAGACTGCCTAGGTCTCCTTCGGTGTCATCTGTTCGATCCAATAAGAGTCTTTTGGAATTTGACATCATGAGGCTGGTGGACCAGCTCTTGATGGCGAGGCGATTACCAACATCTTCGGTTCCCAGCCAACTCGGCACCAGGACCTGTCCTTCTGTGACACCATCTCATCCTCCTCCTCCTCCAACTCCATTTGAGTCGTTGGAGTCCTTGGCACCAACATACCTGGCTCCGACTGTCTCAGTTCCGGTAAGAGCCCCTTCTCTGGAACCAAGAACTGCCTTGAGCTCCTCTGGTATATCGGAACTGGAGGCCTCCCGGGTTCAAGGCTATACTGCTGGTTCCGAGGGGCAGGGTTCGACTTCCATTTTTTCAGAGTCTTCCATGCCCCTCGATGCCTCAGCATTCTATGGCTCGACCCAGGATTCTGTTTCGGAAGTGGCTTCCTCGGTGCGGAGTGGGACCACAGTTCCGAAGGAGTCTATCCTGGTTCCGGGCTGCCATCCCTCAATGGGGGCCTGACCTTCCGAATCATGGAAAAGGCCTTGTCCATTGTGGACTCCCAGTCCTTGCCATCTCTGTTGGGCCAAACATATGTATCCCCTCGATCAGAGCTTCCTCTAACCTCATCCCTGGGACAGAGGGCACAAAAGCCTTAGGAGAGCTCCACCTTGGTGGTTTTCTGTTTAGATACTTCCCCAGAACATCCCCCCGAGGAAGTACTTTCAAAGAAAAAGTGCAGGTGGAAGCATGTAGACTCCCTGGAAGAGTCCTTCACTGAGGGTACCAATTTTGATGAGGGGGAGGCTCCCCTGTTACCTCCTGATGATGTTTCCTTCAGGGACATCCTGGAAATCTTGAAAAAGAGGGGTGGCTGGACTTCCATCCAGCCTTCCTTAGAGGAATCTGTATACCTAGAGGCTTTTCTTGCCCAGCCCTTTACCTCTTGGAGCTCTCCACCCGCTAACGATCTTATTAAATTGATCATGCAGCAGGCATGAAAAATTCCTGACTCCATCAATCCGATCCACAAAAGGTCTAATGATCCTTTCTGCCCCTAAGGATGAGCAGCATTGGGTTTAGGGTGTCCCTGTAGACACCATGGTGATAGCAGCACACACAAAAAAGGAACTTGCAGAGGAAAGTCCTACTGTCCATCCTCCTAACAAGGAGTCTAGAACTATGGATAGGTTTGGGAAGTGCATTTACACTTCATCGACCTTCGCTGTCAGGCCTTTGAACTACATGGCGCACTTTACCAGGTTGCAGAGAGACCTGATTAAAGAGCTGTCAGATACTCTCACAGGAGCAGTAGCTGAAGGGGTACGAGACAAGGTTACCTCTCAGCTCGCCACCCTCGAATCAATTTCTACCTCGTCCATGAGACTAATTGCCCACACAGGTGAATGGATAACAAGAGCAATGGGTTCAGGCGTAGCCATTAGGAGACACACCTGGATGCGCTTGTGTGACTTTGTGGAGCCATTTAAATCTTCATTCTTCAATGCTTCCTTTAACAGAACTACTCTGTTTGGATCCAAGGTAAAAGATACACTGGCCAGATGTTAGAAAGATGGGAAGACTTTTTCTGCTGTTGGCGTACGCTTCTCTACTCCTCAGTGTCCCTACTCTAAGAACCAGAGAAGTGGGAGGTTGTTGTTCAAAAGGTCCCAGGGTCTCATGTGGCAAGGACTACCCCCAGGGCAGAGAGGGAGGAAACAATGGAAGATGCTGTTCTAGAGGCAGAGGTGGCCCGCAGAACCAGGGGTCCAGAGATTCTTTCTCTGGTAACTTCTACCAGCGCTTCTGAATGGAGGCTCAATTGCCTTCCTCTGGAGGCAGTCAGGAGGGCAATTATCCCTGCACCAATCTGCCTGGCTACAGATGATATCAGACAAATGGGTGCAGGGGATCATTTCCAGAGGCTATATTATTCCCCTTTCCTCAAATCCAAAAACACAAAAGACTCCTGGATGTTCCACCCAGTCACAGGGAAGCAGCAGTCATAGAAATTCAAAAACTGCTGGAAAAAAAGAGTCATCCAGGAAGTCCCACCAGACCAGAGAGGATACAGGTTTTACTCAGGATTCTTTTTAGTGCCTAAAAAACAGGGGACTGGAGACCCATTTTTGATCTCAGCTAGTTCAACAAGGCAGATGTCCTTCAAGGATGCATCTGCAGTCATCACATATGGGTTGTCCTGCCTCAGGCAGCCCTTCGATCGGCCGGATTCCAAAGTCTGGGTCCAGCGTCGGCTGATGTCGCCCTTTCCTCAACGTCAGAGCGCCTGGGGTATAAAAGCGTCAGCCGACGCCATCTTCCTCAGTCTTTCTTGCCGCGTGGTGCCCGAAGCAGAAGCAGTTCGCAAGTGCCGGTCGGCCAGCTCCTGTAATTCAGCTAAACCGAAGACTTCAAAAGCTAAGTACCCCGTTGGGGACTCTTTCTTGCCTCAGCCGATGTCAGATAAAATTAATAATTGCTTAACTTGTGGGAAACAAATACCTCATAAGGATTTCCACTCTTACTGCCTCCCCTGCCTAGGCCCAGACCACGACGTCTCGGCCTGTTCAGCCTGTGCTTCCTTCAACCAACGCACTCTTAGACGTCGGGCGGAGTTTGCAGAGGAATGTTTTGGGGCTAGTTTTGCTTACAATATGCCGTCGGAGACTCCGACTTCACATTTAACAAAGAAACGGAAGGACAAGGACCGACACGCGGGCCGCGGTTTCGGCTGAAACCACGGCCAGGCCTACCGCGAGTGTCTCGGTCTCGGCTGAAACCGAGTCCTTGGTACTTCCGACCACCGAAACCGCTCAACCGACTACCTCGGCCCCGGAGGCCCCTACGGAATCGGTTATTGAATCTCCATTAGAAACTGGTGTCCTGGAACCTTCCGACACCATTCCTCTAGACAAAACTACACCAGCACGTGGTGCAGCCAGGCCTCCTGCATCCATGTCCATAAAGGCTTTCTCTAGGTCTAAAGCTGCTAAACACCCAAAAGCTTTGCCTCCCAGGGTTATCCCTCAGGGACCCACTACAGGTTCACAGATCCTAAGTTTAGCAGAGGACCTTATCTCATTAATTAGGGGCTCACAGCCTCATCCGGACAGGGGCTCTCAACCTCCTCCAGATAAAAGGCCCAGGGTTGAGCCCTTTCATCCCCACTCCTCAGATGAGGCCTCTGATGGCTCTACTCTCTCGGACTACCAGGAGGAGGCTTTCTCGGCCTACGAGGATTCTGATGCAGAGGAATCTATCCCCTCAGCCTCCCCTCCTGAAGAGCTGTCCTTCGGGGAGACTCTTCACACAATGAGAGAGCATTTCCAATGGCAGGGCCAGGAATTCTCTGATTCCAGGAAGAGATTAAGGACCTTCTTGCATTTGCCTCAGCATAGACCTTTGGCTATTCCTCCTGTTTTGAATGTCATTGATGATGTGTACTCTGAGTCTAGCACAACCCCTGACACTCTCCCTCCGGCTCCTGCCAAACCCGATAGGTACTACAGGGTCCCGGACTCACATCTGTTCCTTTACAAGGCCCACTCTGCTGATCCAGAAACTATTTCCCAGAGCCCTAAAGGGGTTACAGCTGCCACTACTAAAAATCCACTCCCCTCTGAAAGGGAGTCCAGGGCTCTAGAGAGATGGGGTAAAAAAGTGTATACTTCTGCTACTCTTTCTATGAGGGCTTTAAATTGTCAATTTCATATGATTCAGTACCAAGAGTATCTGTTAGATGAATTGCATAAAAAACTGTCTTCACCTGAACCCCTTGATCGCAAATCACTTCAGGATCTGGTACATAACTCCCAACAGGTTAGCAACCATTTCTTGCAGTGTGGTTATGATGCATTGGAAGCTTCATGTAGGTCAGCTATGACAGGTGCAGTTATACGTAGGCATGCTTGGCTGAAGGAACAATCTTTGCCAGACCATGTTAAAGCAAAGCTTCTGGATGCTCCACTGGAAAAGCAAAAGTTATTTGGCTCCACTGCTCAGGAGGTCTTAAAGAAATTTGAAGAAAAGGCAAAATCTGTACAAACAGTCAAAGATTTTCTTCAAGTCCAACCACCAAGATTCAGCAGAAATTGGCCTCCTTTCCAGACACAGAGAGATTTCAGAGAGGCAAGAACAGGCGTGCCAGAGGTAGAGGGCAAGCTAGAGGCTCCTACAGAGGATGTCAATGGCAGCCTCCCAACCAGAGAGGTAGTGCAGGACCTACAACTGCTGCACAAGGACAGACTCAATGACTTTACTTTAACACCGCCAACCAGGGCTCAATTGGAAGCACCTTTGGGTGGAAAGCTTTCTTTATTCTCAGAAAATTGGCACAGTATTACAAGGGACAAATGGACACTACAAATAATAGACAAAGGATACAGGTTCCATTTCCACGCATTACCAAAAAGAAAAGGCATGCCAGACCTGCCACCAAATCAAAGGGCAGAGGCTTTGAAACAAATCTCCAACTTAATGCAAATGAAAGCTATAGAAAAGGTTCCTCTCTCAGAACAAGGCCAAGGATTTTATTCCAGACTATTCCTTGTTCCAAGAAAAGAAAAGCAATGGAGGCCTATTCTCGACTTGTCCGCACTGAATACTTATCTCATTGTGCCAAAATTCAAAATGCTGACTCTACAGCAACTCCTTCCCATGTTGGGCAAGGGGTCTTGGCTGGTAACTCTGGACCTCAAGGAGGCATACCTGCATGTCCCTATCAGACAAAGTTGCAGAAGACACCTCAGATTTCTTGCAGGTTCAGAGCATTATCAATTCTCAGCATTGCCCTTTGGCTTATCTACTGCGCCCAGAGTATTCACGAAATGCCTGGCATCAGTAATTGCACACTGCAGACTTCAGGGGATTCAAATATACCCATATCTGGACGACTGCCTTATACAAGCGGACAGCCAACAAACTTTAGTAAAACACTTGAATTATGCCATCCACTTACTTGGGATATACAGTCAACATTCACAAGTCAAGACTTGTTCCATCCCAAAGAATAGCTTTTCTGGGTGCGAATCTAGACACAACCACCCAAATGGCTTACCTCACAGAAGAAAAACAAAGTCAACTACCGGATTACTTCAAAAATCTGTCAAGACAAACTCAGCTGACTGCAAGGAAAATCCTGCAGGCCCTGGGTTACATGGCTTCTTGCATTCTTCTGATTCCACAAGCAAGGCTGCATATGAGGAAACTACAATGGTACCTAAGGAATTTATGGACTCAGCACAGTCACAGCTTGGAAACTTTGATACCACTCATCCCATGCCTTCAAAAGGAATTTCTGTGGTGGGCTCAAGCAAGCCAGTCAAACAGGGGTCTGCCCTTCAGCAAATCAATAGCCAGCCAAACCATCACAATGGATGCTTCAGACCACGGATGGGGAGCGCACATGGAGGGCAGATGCATTCAAGGACTATGGTCACAAAAAGAGCTACGCATACACATAAACCAAAAGGAAATGCTGGCAGTGATGCATGCAATCGAGGCCTTCAAACTCTTTCTGCATCAAGGCCACCTGCTAATAAGGACAGACAACACCACAGTTATGTGGTACATAAGCAAGGAGGCACCTATTCCTACCTTCTCTGCAGACTGGCAATGAATCTATGGGAACTTTCCTTGAAACTCAATATAGAGCTGCAATCCCAGTTTGTGCCAGGAAAGGACAATATACTGGCAGACAGCTTAAGCAGAAACATCATGGATGCGCACGAATGGATGCTGCACCCAGACATCTTCCTTCAGATAACACAATCATGGGGGAGGCCGGACATAGACCTCTTTGCCTCCCCCCACAATCATCAGCTGAAGAAATTCTGCTCAAGGACATACCACCCACAAGCATGGAAAGTGGACGCCCTCTCTTTCAGCTGGAGAACTCTAACAGTGTATGCATTTCCACCTCTTCCATTAATGACCAAGTTCTTACTGAAGATCAGGACAGAGCAGCCAAAAGTGATTTTGATAGCTCCGGACTGGCCAAGACAGCACTGGTGTCCACTGTTAAAGAGCATGTCATGCACAAAACCATGGCCTCTTCCACAATGGCCACTTCTCCTGACACAGCACAATTACAAAACTATGCATTCCAACCTGAAAACCTTGCAACTAACAGCCTGGAAAGTACCTTGATTCCTCCCCAGGATAGGCTATCCAAGAGAGTGAAGGATATCATCATGGAAGCTCGCCAGCCTTCCACAAGAAAGGCATATTCAGCAAAATGGAAAATATTTCACATTTGGAGCACCACAAAGGGCCTAGATGCGAAAGTGATGAACATGGCACATATCCTGGAATACTTGGCAGAAATGCTCCACAATGGCCTGTCTTACTCTTACATTAAAATTCATGCTTCAGCAATTTCAGCAGAGTACAATACTGATCCACCTGTCTTCTCTCATCCTCTCCTAAGACAGTTTCTAAGAGGAATTAAAAACATCAATCCTCCAAGGAAACCACCAGTGCCTACTTGGGACCTTAACTTCGTGTTGGAAAAACTAACACTGCCTCCCTTTGAACCAGCAGCATCTGCAGAACTACAGTTCCTGTCTTGGAAGACTGCCTTCCTTCTGGCCATAACCTCAGCAAGAAGAGTATCTGAGTTACAGGCCCTCATGGCAGTACAGCCATTTCTTATTTTTCATCAGGACAGAGTCTCATTGAGAACCAATCCTTCATTTATGCCAAAGGTGGTATCCAGGGTCTCATTAAACCAAACTATTCACCTGCCTACCTTCTTTCCGAATCCACAAAACAAAGGGGAAAAGCTTCTGCACACCCTGGACATACACAGACAGTTGTGCTACTACTTGGACAGAACTAAAAGTTACAGAAAAACTAACCAGCTGTTTGTAGCATATGCTGCTGGCGCACAAGGAAAAGCAATTTCCAAACAGACAATTTCAAAATGGATAGGGAATTGCATTCATTTTTGTTACTCCTTTCATGGAAAAACTGTGCCAGCTAACATTAGATCTCATTCCACCAGAGCCACAGCCACCTCCACAGCCTTCTTAAGAGGGGTGGCTACCAAGGACATTTTAGAAGCTGCTACATGGAGCTCCGTGCATACATTTTCCATGCATTACAATTTACCTTTATATTCCAGATCCAGAGCAGGCTTTGCTACGGCAGTCCTGCAGGGAATTTTAGCTACACCATCCTTTACATAGATCCTCCACTCCCAGATTGGCTATGGTATTCTACCCATATGTGATGACTGCAGATGCATCCTTGAAGGACATAGTACAGTTTTGTACCTACCATAAATGTAGATGTCTGATAGGTATGCATCTGCAGTCAGGTTTACCCTCCCTCCTTCCCCTCTGTGGTATTTATTGGGTACCTTTCCCTCTCATAGCTAGCTGGGGTTATCTATTATGGTGTATTTGTTTTATATTTACATATATATATTTCTGTGCATTTTTGGAATTTATTGCATTTCTTCAAATTTAACCTTCCTTAGAGGGCACCTGGCATCTGGGGCAAGAAAAACTGAGGAAGATGGCGTCGGCTGACGCTTTTATACCCCAGGCGCTCTGACGGGGAAAGGGCGACATCAGCCGACGCCGGACCCAGACTTTGGAATCCGGCTGACCGAAGGGCTGCCTGAGGCAGGACAACCCATATGTGATGACTGCAGATGCATACCTATCGGACATCTACATTTATGGTAGGTACAAAACTGTACTTTCAGCAAACCAAATTCCGGATGGTCTTGGTACAGTCCACACTTCCTTTCTTGGAAAAAGATGATTGGATATGCTGTATAGATCTTCAAGATGTGTATTACCATATAGAAGTGGACAAATATTCCAGATGAGTCATTTTCAGTTCAGACCACTGTCCGTTGGTCTCACCACAGCCCCCAGGGTGCTTACCAAATGCATGGCAGTGGTAGCAGCTCATCTCAGACTGCAGGGATTTCAAGTTTTTCCTTATCTTGAACAACTGGCCCCTTAACCGCTACCCAGGCATCAACTCGAAAGGGCATGAGATTACATCCTACATCTCTGTGCTTCATTAGGCATTACAGTAAATTACAAACAGTCAAAGCTACAACCTACACAACAGCTGGAATTTATCAGTGCTCTGCTAAACACTGTTACGGGAATCGCTTCACTCCCAGTAGAGAGGCTCCAAAAGATCAGATGACAAGTAAACCATATAGTTCAGAACAGAAGTGTTCCAGCCAGACTCATCCTATAGACCCTAGACTCGATGGCAGCCTCTGTAACTCTAGCTCCCATGGCCAGATATCACATGCAGATTCTACAGTGGCTTCTAGCCTCCCAATGGTCGTTAATGAATCAGCAGATGTCATACTACATCTTGATCACCAATCGCTGCAAACAAGACTTGTCTTGGTGGCTCCATTCCGTGATTCTTTCGGGCTGTCCTTTCATCCTTCCACAGCCCCAAGCCATAGTGACAATGGATACTTCCCAGATTGCGGGGGGGGGGGGCATTATCTTGGAAGGACAGCCCAAGACACTTGGTCCCAACTGGAGGCCAGTTTGCACATCAGTGTTCTAGAGATGAGGGCAGTGCTTTTGGTGTTGCAAGCATTTCAAGATGCTCTCCCCCTGGGAACACTGGCAATTCAGATGGACAACATGTTGATGGTCTGGTACATCAGCAAACAAGAAGGAACCAAATCTTACCCAGTTTATTGAGAAGCCCTCAGAGTCTGGGAATGGTTGATTTCTTCCAACCGCTTTCTCATGGCAACTCATATTCTGGGGACCTCCACCGTGGTAGCAGACAAGCTGAGCAGAACTATTCTAAAGCCTCACAAGTGCTCTCAATCCTGTGTTGATGGAGAAGATTGTCCGCCACTGGGGGTCAACCTTGCTGAAATCTGTGTGTGTCCCCTCTGAACAACAAGTGCAGCAGTTACTTTGCCCTAACCCCCCCCCTCCGGGGGAGTCACCCAGAGACGATGTTCTCCATGATTGCCCACCCCCCCCGGTCTTCAGTCTGCCTTTTCCCTGACTCCCCTGAGATTCCAGTTTCTAAAGAAAGCCAAGAGGTCAGGGAACACATCAATCCTCATTGCCCCGTTCTGGCCTTGACAGGTTTGGTTTCCCTTCATTTGGCCTCATCTACTTTGGAAACCTTGGATCTGAAGGAGTTACTTCATTTGCTCTGCAACCTGTGGGTATCGGATCCGACTTCGGATCCAAGCCGGCAGCTTTCCAAGCTCCAAGATCTGAGCTCCTAGCTCCACCCCCTACCCATAATCCCCTGCTACCAACCACATTACCCCAGATCGTTTTTTGCCGCGGCTGAAGAAGCTTTCCCATTGAAGAGCTCCTGGCTGGGTGAGATCGTTTCTTTCATAAAGTTTCAAAAATCGTGTGTGTGTGGTAGTAAACCTTTTTTTTCTACCCTTTTAGTGTTAGTTTAATTTTTTCTGGTACAGTTAGTTAGTATTTCTTTTGTCACTCCCCCTCCCCCCTTAGCGTTTGGGTGTGTGTGTGTTTAACATGGCCGAAGGGCCTAAGGCCATTTTTTCTAAATGTACTGAGTGTGGCCAAAAGCTTTCCCCAGCTGATGGCCACGCTCAGTGCGTTTTGTGCATGGGGGCAGCCCATCTTTCAGAGGCCTGCCAGATCTGTGCGGCCTTTAACCCCCAGGCACTTCGGGACAGAAAAAGCAAGCTGATCCTGCCGGGAAAGCTCCCCCAGGAGTCAGCTTCTTCTTCCTCTCCCGTTCGGGCTCCGGCTGCCTCAGCGCCCTGTGTTCCCTCACCTCAACCCGGGACTCAACCTCCCTCTTCGGGTTTGAGCTCTGGGGAAACTAGTGCCTCCTCAACTAAGAAGAGGCACAAGGATAAGGAGAGACATAGATCCCATAAAAGGCGGGCCGAGTCTCACCCTTCGGCTCCGCCAGCAAAAATAGCTAAGTCTCCTTCGGGGGTCTCCGGATCCTTCTCCTCTCGGCTCCGTTCACCTAGCTTCTCGCCAGAGCCGGAGGAGGAAGATCGGTCTCCCTCGAGGTCGTCGAGGCGGCCTTCCCGGCCCGCCTCGACTACTTCTTCCAGGTCAACTAAAAGCATCTCCAAAGCGGACATGGATCGGATGATGCGTCTGTTTTTGCAGACCCAAATGCAGATGGGGGTGCTCTTGCCTCCCCCCCCCTCTGGGGGGGAGTGCGGCCCCCATGTTTGCCCCAATCACTCCTTCTCCGACTCGTTTTCGGATCTCAGAGTCATCGGATCCGGGCCCATTCGGAACCAGGGATTTGTCGGCGCCGATAGCGCTGGTCTCTTCGACGCCGACTATGCCCTCGAGCTTGTCGGATCCGAGCTCTCGGGGCCGAGGGCTGAGCGTCGGATCCGAAGGAGTTGTATCTTCGGAGCTGTTGGCTTCGGAGCGCACCTCTCTCTCGGCGCCGACTGGGAAGCGGATGTTTGCTTCAGCGACCTTTTCCATAAGGGTACTGAACTATATGGCACATACCATCAGGCTACAGCGAGACATGATCAAGGAATACGCTGAAGCCCCCCCGGAGTCCATGTCGGTCGGAGACAGGAATGTGTTTACGACACGAATGGCCCTCTGAAATCCATCTCCAGTACGTCTATGCAGCTCCTCTCTCATGCTTCGGAAGGAGCCGCTAGAGCCAGCGGAGCAGGGGTCATCTTACGACGTCACACCTGGCTCCGTCTTTGCGACTTCGCGGATCCCTTCAAGGCGTCCTTCGCGAACGCCCCCTTTGATGGTTCTGCTCTTTTCGGCAAGACCGTTCGCGATACGCTGGTCCAAAGCGAAAAGGACGGGGAGACGCTGTCGGCCGTTGGAGTCCGCTTCTCTAGTCCCCAAAGATCCTTCTCCAGGAATCAGAGGGGACAAAAGAAGCTGTGGTTCCGCAAGTCTCAGCAATCCCATCCAGCTGCGGACCACTCGTCCTCTAGAGGCAGAGGAGGACAAGGTGGGCCGGCCCAGAGGCAGAGGGGCAGCGTAATTTGGTCTAGAGAACCTTTCTCGACAGACCGCTGACAGCCCTGAGGGCTTGCCCGACTGTCCCTGTCTGGAGGCAGTCGGGGGGCGGTTGACAGAGCACCTGTCAAACTGGGAGTCCCTTACAACGGATCGATGGGTGCTCCGTATCATTTCCAGAGGTTATTTCATTCCTTTCTTAAATCTTCCCCCCAAAACCAGACGCCTCCCCGATGTCCCACCCGATCAGAGGGAGGCAGCGGCTTCAGAGATTTTGAAGCTGCTAAGAAAAAGATCCATCCAGCCCGTTCCCCCAGATCAGTCCGGATTGGGTTATTACTCAAGGTTCTTTTTGGTGCCAAAGAAAACGGGGGACCTCAGACCCATCTTTAGACCTTTCCGCTCTGAACCTGTTTATACCCAAGGAAAAGTTCCGGATGGTCACTCTTCAATCTATCCTCCCCCTTCTGCGGGAGAACGACTGGATGTGCTCCATAGACCTCAAGGATGCTTACTACCACATCTTGATGGACAGATGATCCAGGAGGTTTCTCCGCTTCCGGCTCAGAGCCAGTCATTATCAATTCAAGGTTCTTGCATTCGGCCTCACCTCAGCCCCCAGAGTGTTCACCAAAGTCATGGCGGTGGTTGCAGCCCACCTGAGACTTCAGGGCATTCAGGTCTTCCTGTACCTAGACGACTGGCTCCTTACCGCGACCAACAGGCATTAGCTCTCTGTAGCGAGAGATTACACACTGACTCTAGCCCACAACCTAGGCATTTCAGTAAACCTGCAGAAGTCCTGCCTGTTCCCCACACAAGCCCTGGAATTCGTAGGGGCCAGGTTGGATACTCGAATCTGTCGAGCTACTCTAACATCAGTCAGACTAGACAGCTTGTCTTATCAGGTGTTAGCCCTTCTCCGGAGTCCTTCTCCAGTGGAGTTAGTCCTGAGGACACTAGGGTCTATGGCAGCAGCGATCGGTCTTTCACTCCATGCCCATCTGCAAATGTGGATATTACAATGGACCCTTCAAGTCCAATGGTCCCTCTTACTCCACCCGTTGAACACGCCGATACCGCTGAGCAGAGTTTGCAGGGACTCCCTTCTTTGGTGGTTGCATGCGCAGGAACTCAGAGAACGGAGGCCTTTTGTGACCCCCCCGGTCGAAGCCACGTTGACCACGGACGCTTCTTGCCTCGGTTGGGGGGGGGCATTGTTCAGGCAGATCTGTTCAAGGCACGTGGACTCCTCTAGAGACCGCATTGCATATCAATGTCCTAGAGATGAGTGCGGTGGTTTTGGCGTTGCAAGCTCTCCACGACCTTCTTCCCCTGGGGACTATTGCGATCCAGACAGACAACATGTCTGTAGTCTGGTATATAAACAAACAGGGAGGAACCAGATCCTATCCCCTGTGTCGAGAGGCCATGAGAGTTTGGGAATGGGCGATCTCCACCAACCGTTTTCTGGTAGCAACGCACATCCCGGGATGATCCAACATATTAACGGACAAGCTAAGTCGGGTGCTTCTCACTCCGTATGAGTGGTCTCTGAATCCATCTGTTGCGAAGCAGATCTTCCACAAATGGGGTCAGCCTCGCTGCGATCTTTTTGCTTCTCTTTTAAACACAAAATGCAGTGAGTACTTCGCAATAATTCCTCCCAGAGGGGAAACCCCCAGAGACGCTCTAGTCCATGCTTGGCCTCCCGGGCTCCTTTATGCTTATCCCCCCCTTCCACTCATGATGAAATTAATTCAGAAAGCCTGTCGGTTGGGGAGCAGAGTTATCCTCATAGCCCCATTCTGGCCTCGGCAGATCTGGTTCCCCTTTCTGCGGTCTCAGTGTGGCTCCTCCGTGGATTCTGGATCCCAGTCCAGAACTGATCTCTCATCCCGCGGATTGCCCAACACCGAACCTGGTCAACCTCAAGCTTACGGCTTGGCTGATCCAGTTCGATTAATGGCTAGGACTCCCAGTATCTCATCTCCTGTTAAGGCCATTCTGGTTGCGGCTCATAAGCCATCTACCAGAAAACTTTACAACAGTAAATGGAAACGTTTTTCCATTTGGGCCAAAGATAAGGGCTTGGACCCATTTACTGTCCCTACTCCGACCATCCTGGACTTCCTCTCGTTGATCTTTCGACAGGGAGCAAGCGCTTCTATGGTTAAGGTGCAATTGGCGGCCATCTCCCATTTTCATGTGGGTGATGGCATAGGTTCCTTAGCATCTACAAAGTTGTGCAAAATCTTCTTACGAGGCATCTTCCTTTTAAATCCACCGATAAAGTCTGTGGTTCCCCCATGGGATCTCACTCTAGTCTTGCAAGCCTTGACGAGTCCACTTTTCGAACCTGCGGCCTCAATTCCGTTGAAGTTCTTGTCATGGAAAACAGCCTTCTTAGTGGCTATTACTTTGGCCAAAAGAGTTTCAGAATTACAAGCATTGTGTATGAAACCTCCTCACCTTATCTTTCACAAAGATAGAGTGTCCCTCAGGACTAACCCGTCTTTCTTGCCTAAGGTTGCTTCAGAAGCAAATATAAATCAATCGATAAATCTACCAGTGTTTTTTCCAACTTTTCAGAACAAGGGATAATACACATTACACAAATTGGATGTACACAGACAGCTGCGTTTCTACTTGCATAGGACTAGAGAGTTTCGCAAGTCGGACCAGTTGTTTGTCTCGTATGCAAAATCAGCCATGGGTAAAGCCATTTCCAAAGTCACTGTAGCAAATTGGATCCATCAGTGTATTATTCAGGGGTATATATCGTCTGGCAAACCAGCCCCGGTTAGTATCCGTGCTCATTCTACAAGATCTGTAGCCACCTCAGCAGCCTTCTGGTCTAGGGTTCCAGTGGACGACATATGTTCAGCAGCTACTTGGTCCTCTTCTCATACGTTCATTTCTCATTATAAATTAGATGTGATTTCGAGAAGTAGGGCTTCTTTTGGCTCCGCGGTGCTTCGGAATATCCTTCAGTAAGGACCACCCAGGTTCTTATAAGGTAGCTGGGGACTCTGTCCCACAGGTTGCAGAGCAAATGAAGTAACTACTTCAGATAAAGAAGTTATGTACTCACCATAACGTTCCATCTGAGTAGGTACTTCATTTGTCTGCAACTGACCCCCCCTGCCATCCCCCAAACCTTTCGGGATTTTTCTGATCACCTTTGCAGTTGATTTTTCGTATTTCCAGGTTGGTAAGGCAAAAAAAAAAACGATTTGAGGTATTGTGGTTGGTAGCAGGGGATTATGGGTAGGGGGGAGGAGCTAGGAGCTCAGATCTTGGAGCTTGGAAAGCTGCCGGCTCGGATCCGAAGTCGGATCCGATACCCACAGGTTGCAGACAAATGAAGTACCTACTCAGATGGAACGTTATGGTGAGTACATAACTTCTTTATTCTGGACCCAGCTCCAGATCTGTTAGTTCATCTGAATCTCCAACAGCTTAAGCTTACTATGTGGCTTCTCGAATTCCCATGATTACCAGACATTCTTCCCTTACCTCACATCACCTGTCTGACATATCATTTTGGTCTATCACAAACCTTCTATTAGAAAACTGTACTGAGTAAATGGGAAAAGTTTAATAGATGGGCTTTTAACAATGACCTTGACCCTTACACGGCTCCCGTGGATAAAGTTTCAGATTTTCTGACTGCTCTTAATCTGGCTGTTTAGCCTCTACTATTCGGGTCAATCTGGCTGCGATATCTAGCTTCCATATTGGTTTGGATGGTTCTTCGCTTATGTCACATAAACTTTGTAAAGCCTTTTTGAAGGGATCCCTAATGTTAAGGCCTCCATTTAAAGAACCCACTGATCCATGGGATTTAACCTTAGTCCTACAGTCTCTTACTCTATCCCCTTTTGAACCTTCAGCTACTTGTGGCTTCAAATTTTTGACGTGGAAAACTGTTTTTATTAGCTACTACTTCTTCAAGAAGAGTATCGGAAATTCAAGTCTCGTCCTGCAAGCCCCCCATTTAATATTCCACAAGGACAGGGTTTCCCTCAGGACTAATCTTTTCTTCTTGCCAAAGGTAGTTTCAGAATCTAATATTAATCAAACCTTGCATCTACCACTGTTTTTCCCTAAATTCTCCAATAAAGGGGAGTACTGTCTACACTTATTAGACATTCACAGGCAATTATGTTTTTACCTTCGCAGAACAAAGGATATCAGAAAATCCGACCAACTTTTTGTTGCCTTTTCCTCACTTTCTTTAGGTAACCCAGTTTCCAAGGTTACTTTAGCTAAATGGCTTAGGGATTGCATCATCTTTATTTATCATTTCAAGGGCCTCCAACCTCCACGTCCTGTCAAAGCTCATTCAACTAGAGCTGTTGCAGCTTCTGCAGTCTTTCATGCTAGAGCTTCCTTAGATGACCTTTGTGCAGCAGCTACATGGGCATCTCCTCATACCTTTATTACTCATTGCAAACTGGACCAGATGTTCTTCGTGTTTCACTGTTGCAGTCATTACATTTGGGTAATCCTGCTGGCAGGTTGCCCTCAGTCGGCCTGAATTCCAAAGTCCTGGGTCCTGCGTCGGCTGCTGTCTCCCCTTCCCTGATATAAGGTCGTCAGGGGTATAAAAGATGCGGCTGACGCCATTTTCTGTACTCTTTCTTGCCATGTGGTGCTCGAAGCAGAAGCAGTTCACAAGTGCTGGTCGTCCGACTCCTGAGATTTTCGTGTTCGAGTTTCAGATCCGAAGTCTTCAATAAAGTTAAGTACCCCATTGGGGAAATTTTTTCTTGCTCCAGACCGATGTCAGAAAAAGTTAATAATTGTATTTCTTGTGGAAAGCAAATACCTCATAAGGACTTTCATTCTTACTGTGTTCCTTGCCTAGGCCCTGATCACAACATTGCTGGTTGTCGGTTTTGTGCTAGATTTAACCAACGCACTATTAAGCGTCGGTATGGTTTTGCTTTAAACTATTTTGGACGCCGGTTTAATTATCCAGAAATGTCATCGGATAGCCATCCGACTACCGGAGTTCACAAAAAACGCAAAAAAAAAGGAGAGAGATAGACAACCAAGGCCCAAAACCGATAACAAAGCTTTTCCCAAGCCAGTCGCCGATTCACCGGTTCTCAGTGAGGTGCTTTCGCAGCCCCTGACGCCCGCTACTTTAGAGTTGCAACCCGCTACCAACTCCCACGTGGAGTCGGCCATGCCGCTGGAAACTTAAGGTATTGGAGCCTCGGATACTATTCCTTCAGATGGGTCCGGAGCCACTGAGCAGGCACTGGCTTCTGAGGGTGTATTTAGACCTAAACATCTTTACATTAAGCCAAACTCAGCTTCAAAGGCAAAGACTAAAGCACCTTCTAAAGCAAAGAAACAAACTCAAGAGCCACGTGGACAGGCCTCTATGCCCAAAAAACAGATGCTTAAAATAGCCGAAGACTTAATTACCTTGGTCAGGGGTTCCCATCCCCCTCCTGATAAGAGGCCTAGGCAAGAGACTGACTATGAATCTTCAGATCAGGTTTTATTTCTTCTGAGTCCTCTTCTGATCAGGAATATTCTCTTCCCCCCATGAAGATTCTGATGCTGAAGAATCTATACCTTCAGCTTCTCCTCCAGAGGACTATTCTTTTGGGGAAACCTTGCATACCATGAGGGAGCATTTCCACTGGGAGAGCCAAGATTTTTCAGAATCTAAAAAGAGACTCAGGGATTTCCTTTTACTACCTCAACACAGGCTGCTAGCCATCCCACCTGTGTTAGATATTGTGGATGATGTGTTTTCGGAGTCTAGTCTTCCCCCTGACTCCTTACCTCCAGCTTCTGTTAAGCCTGACAGATACTACAGGGTTCCTGACTCTCATAAATTCCTTTTTAAAACCCTGCTGCAGACCCAGAAACTATTTCACAGGGTCCCAAAGGAGGTAAGGCTTCCGCTGTAAAAAACCCTACCCCCTCTGACAGAGATTCGAGGGCAATGGATAGATGGGGAAAAAATGTTTACACATCTGCTACCTTGGCTATAAGGGCCTTAAACTGTCAGTTTCATATGCTCGAATATCAGCAACATGTCATGGCATTACTTAAACAGAAAATGTTATTAAACTCTGAATGTGCAGAAAACAAGGAAATACAGGATTTATTGCATGCAGCTGAACAAGTTGGAAAGCATACTTTGCAATGTGGTTTTGATTCTTTGGAGGCCTCCTGCAGGGCTGCAGTTACAGGTTCTGTAATTAGGAGGCATGCTTGGTTAAAGGAACAAAATATGCCTGATCATGTCAAAGTTAAATTATTAGATGCACCTTTACAACATGATACTTTATTTGGTGTTAAGGCAGAGGAGGTGTTAAAGAAAATGGAGGACAAAGCTAAATCTATGCAAACTGTCAAAGATTTTTTACAAGTACAGCCACCTAGGTTTATTAGATACTGGCCTACAAAGAATTGGTCCTTTCCTGTGTCAGACAGACCTCAGAGGGGCAGATCCAGATGCCCTAGAGGCAGAACCCAGGCGCAAGGTTCCTACAGGTCAAAGCAATGGGGTGCTTCTACCTCCAAAGTTGGAGAAGACAAATCACAACCATACAGGAAATAGTCCTAATGACTTCCCCCTGCCTGCACCAAGCACTTATCTCCTGGCAGCACACTTAGGGGGAAAATTAGCACTTTTTTCTCAAAATTGGCACATTATAACCCAGGACAAGTGGGTGCTAAATATCATATCACAAGGGTACAAGTTCCATTTCCATATCCTGCCAAAGGCAAACGGCTGGCCAGATCTGCCAAAAAATCAATGGGCAGAGGCACAAAAACAAGTCTTATCCCTCATGGACATGGGGGGCCATTCAACAAGTACCAGAGCAAGAGCAGGGACAAGGATTTTACTCAAGACTGTTATTGGTACCCAGAAAGGACAAGACCTGGAGACCAATACTGGACCTATCTATTCTGAACACATTTCTGGATATACCAAAATTCAAGATGATGACTTTGCAGCAGCTTCTGCCCATGCTGGGCAAGAACGCTTGGCTGGTGACTCTAGACCTAAAAGAGACATACCTGCATATACCAATCAGACAGTTGTGCAGAAGATACCTCAGATTCAAGGCTGGCTCAATGCATTAGCAATTCTCTGCACTTCCCTTTGGCTTATCTACTGCGCCCAGGGTCTTTACAAAGTGCCTGGCACCAGTAATTGCAGTCTGCAGTCAAAGAGGAATTCAAATATACCCTTACTTGGACGACTGTCTAATTCAAGCAGAGAACATGGACATTCTTCTACAGCATCTGGCGTTTGTGAAAAGACTTCTAACATGCCTAGGGTACACGGTCAACGAAAAGAAATCAAAACTAGTACCCTCTCAAGAGATAATATTCCTGGGTTCAAGCTTAAATACAACTGCCCTGATGGCTTATCTCACTCCAGGCAAACAAAGGCAACTGACTACCTATTTCAAAATGTTGGCAGCAAAGGCCCAGTTATCTGCAAGAAAAATTCTGCAGATTTTGGGCTTCATGACATCCTGCATCTTACTGATTACATTTGCAAGACAGCATATGAGGAAACTTCAGTGTTACCTAAAAAGTGTTTGGACTCAACATTGCCACAGCCTGGAAACAGTGATTACTCTTATTCCCTGCCTACAACAGGAGTTTCGATGGTGGGCAAAGGCTTGTCACCAAAACAAGGGACAGCCATTCACATTACCCCCAGCCAGGCGGACACTAACAACAGATGCATCAGATTATGCCTGGGGGGCCCACATGGCAGGAAGATGCATTAAGGGCACATGGCCCTCAACCCTTCAGGCTTGTTGGCTGTTGGTGAAGCACCCACCAAGAGGAGAAAACGCTGAGAGAAGAAGGGAGCCACTTTTGAGATTTTAAGTATTTTTTCTCTGTTTATTTGCTAAGTTTTTCTGCATAGTTGCCTAGTTTGAGCATTTTCTGGCTTGTTAAACTTGATTTCTGCATTAGTAGCTGTATTTAGAGCACAACCAAAAGCTGTTTACTGAATTTCCTGTTTGCACTTAATTTTAAAATCGTTTTTTCTCAAAACTTGCATATTTTCTGTCTTTGACCTAGCACTCTTGTGTGGGGTCATTTACTGCACTGTTATAACTTGATATTACTTGTGAACCTCTGCTATCTCTGAAAAAAAAAAAAAATAAAATCTTGCTTTTTTCCCACTTTTCTGAGATTTAAAAAAGTTCATTTACAGGCTTGCTGTTCTTGAACTGTTTGTAAGTTTCTGTGAGGCCATTTTTGCTTGGGCTAAAGGAAAGTCTCTCTGTTGATCAGTGGTAGTGAAAAACATTGAGCAGCTTCCCTGCCCCCCATGGGAGTGGTTACTGACTTGAAACTGTAGTTTTATTCACCAGCAGGGGTCATTTACAAAACTCCTTCATCTTCCTCTCTTAAAACCTAGTTGCCTCGTGGGTTTGGCGTCTTTTCAGGCTTGTTGGCTGCTGGTGAAGCACCCACCAAGAGGAGAAAACGCTGAGAGAAGACGGGAGCCATTTTTGAGATTTTAAGTATTTTTTTCTCTGTTTATTTGCTAAGTTTTTCTGCACAGTTGCCTAGTTTGACCATGTTCTGGCTTGTTAAACTTGATTTCTGCATTAGTAGCTGTATTTAGAGCACAACTAAAAGCTGTTTACTGAATTTCCTGTTTGCACTTAATTTTAAAATCGTTTTTTCTCAAAACTTGCATATTTTCTGTGTTTGACCTAGCACTCTTGTGTGGGGTCATTTACTGCACTGTTATAACTTGATATTACTTGTGAACCTCTGCTATCTCTGAAAAAACAAAAACAAAACAAAATCTTGCTTTTTTCCCACTTTTCTGAGATTTAAAAAAGTTCATTTACAGGCTTGCTGTTCTTGAACTGTTTGTAAGTTTCTGTGAGGCCATTTTTGCTTGGGCTAAAGGAAAGTCTCTCTGTTGATCAGTGGCAGAGAAAAACATTGAGCAGCTTCCCTGCCCCCCGTGGGAGTGGTTACTGACTTGAAACTGTAGTTTTATTCACCAGCAGGGGTCATTTACAAAACTCCTTCATCTTCCTCTCTTAAAACCTAGTTGCCTCGTGGGTTTTGCAGCTTTTCAGGCTTGTTGGCTGTTGGTGAAGCACCCACCAAGAGGAGAAAAGGCTGAGAGAAGAAGGGAGCCACTTATGAGATTTTAAGTATTTTTCTCTGTTTATTTGCTAAGTTTTTCTGCATAGTTGCCTAGTTTGAGCATGTTCTGGCTTGTTAAACTTGATTTCTGCATTAGTAGCTGTATTTAGAGCACAACCAAAAGCTGTTTACTGAATTTCCTGTTTGCACTTAATTTTAAAATCGTTTTTTCTCAAAACTTGCATATTTTCTGTCTTTGACCTAGCACTCTTGTGTGGGGTCATTTACTGCACTGTTATAACTTGATATTACTTGTGAACCTCTGCTATCTCTGAAAAAACAAAAACAAAAAAAATCTTGATTTTTTCCAACTTTTCTGAGATTTAAAAAAGTTCAGTTGCAGGCTTGCTGTTCCTGAACTGTTTGTAAGTTTCTGTGAGGCCATTTTTGCTTGGGCTAAAGGAAAGTCTCCCTGTTGATCAGTGGCAGTGAAAAACATTGAGCAGCTCCCCTGCCCCCCGTGGGAGTGGTTACTGACTTGAAACTGTAGTTTTATTTACCAGTAGGTGTCATTTACAAAACTCCTTCATCTTCCTCTCTTAAAACCTAGTTGCCTCATGGGTTTGGGGTCTTTTCAGGCTTGTTGGCTGTTGGTGAAGCACCCACCAAGAGGAGAAAACGCTGAGAGAAGAAGGGAGCCACTTTTGAGATTTTAAGTATTTTTCTCTGTTTATTTGCTAAGTTTTTCTGCATAGTTGCCTAGTTTGAGCATTTTCTGGCTTGTTAAACTTGATTTCTGCATTAGTAGCTGTATTTAGAGCACAACCAAAAGCTATTTACTGAATTTCCTGTTTGCACTTAATTTTAAAATCGTTTTTTCTCAAAACTTGCATATTTTCTGTCTTTGACCTAGCACTCTTGTGTGGGGTCATTTACTGCACTGTTATAACTTGATATTACTTGTGAACCTCTGCTATCTCTGAAAAAACAAAAAAAAAAAAATCTTGCTTTTTCCCACTTTTCTGAGATTTAAAAAAGTTCAGTTACAGGCTTGCTGTTCTTGAACTGTTTGTAAGTTTCTGTGAGGCCATTTTTGCTTGGGCTAAAGGAAAATCTCTCTGTTGATCAGTGGCAGTGAAAACATTGAGCAGCTTCCCTGCCCCTCGTGGGAGTGGTTACTGACTTGAAACTGTAGTTTTATTGGCCGTATTGGGTCAATTCCTGGCTCTTTCCAGCCCCTGCTATCAAGCACGCTTTAGCTTGCTTTAGCACGATTTAGCGCGGAGTTGCCACTAGAGCAGCATCGGGCAGCGCCGGTTTAACAAGGTTAAACTTTTTCTGGCTCCATAAAGTCTGTTCTTCATTTTTTCCCTTAGAACTGCTCTACTAGTAATCTAAACAGTATATCCCTTAACTAAAAGCGCAGCACTTGTTCCTAAAAGCTTTTTTTTTTCTCCAAAAATAAAAAGCTCAGCACTTGTCTTAAAAGCATCTTCTTTTCAGGCTTAGCACTTCTGTATTATACAAAGTCCCTCACTAGCGGAACCCCCCCCCCCCAGGGGTACCCACTTCCTTACTAAGTCCTCTCTTATTCAGTTACACCCCTAACTTCTTAATTTCTCTAGCATGTCGAAGGGCCAGATGCTGGCGTCCTCTCCTATCCAGTTGGTGAATCTGGGAATATTGAAGCAATGTTACAATTGCCTCATGTACACAGACAACCCTCTCCTCCTCCCACATAACACAAATACTTGCGAGAGATGCAGCTATTTAGCCATACTGGAGGCTGAGCTCTCTCAACTCAGGACTGGCAAGACCAGACAGGAGGAGAAGGCAACTACACACACCACAAAACCAGTCTCACATAAAGCTATCACAACAATGAATCAAACACATAAACACACAAAGGCATACTCGGAGGCTCTGAGCAAAAATTTACCTAAACAGCCGAGGCCTCCAAAGCAGACACCCAAGCAACCGCCACCTCATGACACACCACAGGCAACTCATAAACCACAAAATCAGTGTGCAAAGCAGTCACAGCCCTTAAGGCCAAATACAACACCAAACATACTTGTCATAGGTGACTCCATAGTCAGACACACTGACGTCCCACTCACCAGGCTGAACAAGGAGAGGGTCACAGTAAGCTGCCTATCGGGCGCTAGAATCTGCCACATAACACAAGCACTCGGGTCACTCCACAGCAAGTACAAATATGATACAGTCATTGTCCATGCTGGTGTGAACGACCTGAGACGTACCTCCCTGGACTACATGAAAAGAGACATAGAGGAGCTCTCTGATTATGTAGCCCAGGCAGGTATGACCCTGACCCTGAGCAGCATCCTTCTTTCACCAAGAATGATGCCACAACATAGAGACAAGATGATCAGCTTTAACAATTGGCTTAATTTCTGGTGTCATTCAAAGGGGATCCAGTGTCTGTCTGCCTGGGATGACATGCTTGACAAGCCACACTGCTTCGCAAGGGACGGCTTGCACCTGTCACCCTGGGATTCGGATATTGGCTAAGGCTCTTGCCACCCCATAGTGCCTTTTTAGGCAAGGCTCAAATTCTAAACCTACCACCCTAGAAAACAAAAATGGGAAGAAACTAAGGGTAATGCTGCTCAATGCCAGAAGTCTAAATCTCAAAATGCACGCACTCGAGGCCCTTCTCAGTATGGAGAACATCGATGTCTGTGCTGTGACTGAAACCTGGTTCACGGCTCCTGAGAGCACCCCGGCACTATCAGGTTTTACCTCGTATCATGCGTTCCGGCCCCAAAACCCAGACCACACCACAAAAGGAGGGGGTGTATCCATATTCATCAAGGATACCCACACCTCCAGGTTGGTGGCAACGCACGAAGCATCGGAAACCATCCAAGTGCAATTAACCATAGGCAAAACTGCTCTACAATTTATAGCATGCTACAGGCCACCCTCTCAAACTCAGGAACCCCACACAGCCTTCCTGAAAACACTGGAGGGTATAAATGTATCTCCAGACACCATTATATTGGGTGACTTCAACTACCCGAATATAGACTGGGAACATTACTCAAGCCCAAACTTTCTAGCCCAATGGTTCCTGGAGTTCATAAATTCAAATGCTATGGAACAACTAGTCACCGTTCCCACAAGAGGAGAAAATATACTAGATCTCATCATCACAAACATGGGGACAAAATGCTCCACACTGGAAGTATATCCCTCATTGGTGAGATCAGATCATAAACTAATCTCACTGGATATCCACATCCCGCCCCCACCCCAAACAAAAAAGATCACAGTGAAGAATTTCTCTAAAGCAAACTTCACACTACTCAAGACTGGTGTGGTATCCTTCAAGGCCCCCCGAGCCAGTGGAAACCACAACCCAAGCTGCGGAAGCCCTTACAAATGCCTTCTATGAACACCTCCAGGACTGCATGGATCAGGCAATCCCTAATAAAACCAAGACTCTTTCCACCAAGGGCAAACGTCCAGTCTGGTGGACCCCAGCCATAAACAAACTTTACAATAAGAGGAGAAAGCTGTTACATGATAGAGCAAAATCCATAAAAGAGAAGACACCTTTGATCATTATTAGTAAAAAATCGAGCACTCATAAAATCATCCAAGGCCAACTTTGAGAGAAAAATTGCCATAGATTCAAAAGACAATCATAAGGCCTTCTTCAGCTATGTTAGAAACCTGGGTGGAAACTCCCAGATATGCTCAGAATTAGTCCAAAATGATACAAAAATCACTGAACCCACAGACATTGCCAACATACTGGCAGACAGGTTCAGTGCAAACTTCACCCTCCCCCAAAAGGAGAGATAACTATCCCAGCGGAGTGCAGCCTCCCAGACATCTCCAATGCGCAGGTGAAAGCTGCTCTCTCTAAAGCTAAAAACACAGCATCAATGGGACCGGATGGTGTCCCCGGCTGTGTGCTATACAAACTCAATGAGGAACTAAACCCGCACATAAGGCAGCTGTTTAATCTTAGCCTTACCACAGGATACGTACCCAAGGAGTGGCGTACGGCAACTGTGGTCCCACTCCACAAAGGCAGTGCCTCTATGGACCCTGGTAATTACCGCCCCATAAGCTTAACAAGCCTGGTCTGCAAAGCTATGGAGAGGATCATAATGCAACTCATAAACAAAGACATAGGGGACTTGCAGACATTGGACCCGACCCAGTTTGGCTTTGTCAAGGGCAGATCATGCCTTTTGAACTTGGTCGACTTCTTCGAAACAGTCACCAAGGCCATTGATGAGGGAAAGGCAGTCCATACAGCCTACCTTGACCTTGCAAAAGTTTTCGACACTACCCCACTCGGGTATTATAGAGAAACTTACCAGCTTAAATGTAAACCCATAAGTCACAAGATGGATTGCAAACTTGCTAAAGGACAGAACCCACAGGGTTAGAGTAGCTGGCGCCATGTCAGACTCCAAGCCGGTCACAAGTGGTGTCCCACAGGGCTCAGTCCTTGGCCCCCTGTTGTTCGGCATCTACTTCTCAGAAGTACAGGCAAACATAGGAGGACTATGGCTGACAAAGTTTGCAGATGACTGCAAACTGGGAGCCATAGTGGAAAGTACATCGGACACAGATATTCTTCAGAGGGGTCTCACGGAAACTGATAGCTGGTGCCAGAGCCATGGCCTGAAGTTAAATGCCAAAAAATGTATAGTCATACCCTTCGGGAAAAACAAGGTAACCCCAAGGTACCATATAGGTGGCAATCCACTAAGCACAGAAGAGGTTATCAGGGACCTGGGGACCCAGGTTGACAGTGGCCTTTCTTTTGACACTCACATTGCTAAAGTGGTTAGAAAAACCTTCTACATTGCCCACCTGATCATGAAGAGATTCACATCCAGATCAAGTGAGGTCATTGTTCCCCTGTACTCTTCACTTATCAGACCAATGATCGATTACAATGCCCCATTCGGGATGTATCTCACCCGACACCTGCAGCAATTGGAGAGACCCCAAAAGTTCCTCACCAAAAGGATAAAGGGACTCCAAAATCTGTCATATGTTGCCAGACTGAAGAAACTCCAGCTCTGTTCAGTCGCATACCATCTGCTCAGAGGTGACCTGTGCCTGACATACAAGGCCATGTCCAACCCAGAATTAATGGACATGCTCCACCTCAAAAAATCCAAATCTACCAGATCCACTAGAGCAAGCGACTTAAACCTCATCACGGATATAAATAGGACATGCTGGAGGGATAGGTTTGTCACCCAGAGACTCCCTATGTTGTGGAATAAAGTCCCGGTCCATGTGAGGCAGAGCACCTCGCTGGCTATGTTCAAGAGAAATCTTGACCGATGGATGGGAGATCGTAGGTTTACCCCGGGAATCATCTCTGTGTCACTGCTGGACAGAGGCACAACAAACTAATGGGCACAGTATTTTTTAACATAAGGGGTGGCGTAAGCCACAAAACTCTGGGCTAGGCTTATAAATGCCTTAGGGCAGACAGCTTAGTATAAACCTATGAATCTATCTACATATCAATCAAAAAGAGATGCTAGCTGTTCGGAATGCCCTGACAGCCTTCAAGGACCTACTTCATTCAGGACAACTACTGGTAAAGACGGACAACACCACGGTCATGTGGTATATAAACAAGCAGGGGGGCACACATTCTTACCCTCTTTACAGACTAGCTATGACTTTGTGGGACACAGCATTAACTTACCAAGTACATCTGCAGGCACAATTCCTGCCAGGAAGGAAAAATACACTGTGAGACGAACTAAGCAGAAACCTCATGGATCCCCACGAGTTGCAGCTGGATCCACAAGTGTTCAGCATGATAACAAGGAAATGGGGATGTCCGGACATAGATCTATTTGCCTCCCCTCATAACTACCAGCTAAAAAGATTCTGCACAAGGACTTATCACAGACAAGCATGGAAAGTGAACGCCCTGTCTTTCAGCTGGAAAAACCTATCAGTATATGCCTTTCCCCTCTCCCTCTCCTCCCCAAGGTACTCCTAAAGGTCAGACAGGAAAAGGCAAAAATGATACTGATTTTTCCAGACTGGCCCCGCCAGTACTGGTTTCCAGTCCTAAAGAACTTGTCTCAATGCCCAGCTTGGACCTTACCTCAAATACCTCATCTACTGTCCCAGCAAAACAATCAGATCCTGCACAGCCAACTCAGGACTTTAAACCTGGCAGCATGGCGGATAATGTAGTCATACAAAATACACCTCTCAGTATAGCTGTGATGGATGTCATTTTGGAGGCCAGAAGGCCTAGTAATAGAAAAGCTTATGCTGGAAAATGGAAGAGATTCTGTGCTTGGAACCAGGCACAAGGAACTGATACAGCTGTGCCAAATATTCCTCAGATTTTGCATTACTTAAAGGACCACTACAGGCAAACAATGAAAAAACATATAATGTTAAGTTGTCCATCTCGCCTTCATTCTTGCTGGATGGGTTTGGAGCCGATCCTCAGCTCCGACTCGGCCAATACTAAAGCTCGAGAGCTAATTCCACCGGCTCGAGGCTCCCCTATATCCCACAATGTTAGGCGGTAACTCCTCAGATCTCGTTTGCCGCTATAGCTGACGAGGTGCTTTTTTACCGGCTCAGGCAGGTCAGTGAGAGTTTTTACTGTAATAGGTATTTCTTAACCCCCTATTGTTTCATACCATAACCTTTTTAGTTTAATTAATATTTAGATAAATCGACCCCTGTTTTTTCGGGTCTATATTCCCTTCCTTTTCTTCCCTTAACTTGTAGGCCTTGCCCTTCCTTCCCCAGTCCTTTAGTGTGACTAAATTAGTATTTTTTTGTTAAGGGCTTGTATGTGTGTTTGTGGCTTTGTGTTAGCCTTAATAATTTAATAATTTAATATTTTTCTTTGGTAAAGGGTGTGTCTGCAGTGTGTTTGTGTTGTTGTCAGGCACTCCTTTCACCATGTCAAAAGACGCTAAGGTCTCAGGCTTCAAGAAGTGTGACTCGTGCTGTCAGAAAATGTCTCTGACAGACGGTCACACTTGTGTGTATTGCCTGGGACCTTTGCACCTGCAGGACTCTTGTGCTGTTTGTCATGGTTTTAGCCCTAGAGTCCTGCAGGAACGCAAGAACAAATTAATCTTGCGGGGCTTATTAAAGCCTGAAGGCCCCCCGACTCAGTCTGTGTCGGGGAAGCCTTCTAAAACTTCCAAACAGTCGGCTCCGGTTTCTGAGTCGACTGCTGGAAAAGTTAAGTCGGCTTCGACATCGGCTCCGGCCGGAGCCGATGTTTCCAAGCCTCATACTGTTACCTCGGCTCCGGCTGGAGCCGAGGCTGATAAAACTACATTGGCTCCAATACTCTTATCGGAGCCACAGTCTAGGAAGAGATCCAGATCCCCCTCTATCGGCTCCATGCATTTGGCACCAGGATCACCTCTTCTTTCCGAACGGAGCCATAAAACTCATTCCTCATGGTCTTCCAGGTTATCTGACCATGATTTGCAAAGGGTAGTGAGTAGACTTCTCAAGTCCGAGGCACTGGCCCAAATGCTGCATAGCCCGACTCAGCAGTCAGTGGCTATTCCCGTTCCCCAATACATTCCTCCTCCGACTCCTTTGAGTTCGGAGCCAGGGCTTGTCGGAGCCATGACTGTCGGTGCGTCGGATCCAATACCTTCCCTTTCGGCTCCGTCGTCTGCTCCGATCTACTCCTTGGAGGGATCTCGGCGCCGAGCTTCCCTCGTCTGCTCCGAGGGGGCGAGTTGCATCGGACCCTTGTCCGACC
Organism: Protopterus annectens; assembly: GCF_019279795.1. NCBI lineage: Eukaryota > Metazoa > Chordata > Ceratodontiformes > Protopteridae > Protopterus > Protopterus annectens. The sequence continues at coordinate 886,992,701 of NC_056726.1, read as the reverse complement.
CCGTCTCCCTCTCGGGGCTTTGGCGCTGGTGAGTTCGGCTCCGACATCGGCTTCAGAGCCGTCCCTGTCGGTGCCATGGGAGGTCCTTGTCTCTTCGGAACGGGGGCCTCTGGCCTTGCCTGACAGGGGTGCCTTGGAAGTCATGCGGAGCGTGCTAGAACCAGGGTCTGCCCCACAGTCGGCTCCTTCAGCCCCCCCATCTACAGTGCCTGCGGTGATTTCTACTCACCCCCTTGCCTTAGACTGCAGAGAGCCAACTCCTCAAGTTTCCCCATTGGGAATTTCCTCCTCTTCCGAGGCCTCTCCTGACCCGGTAGGAGATCCCCCTAGGAAGAGGCAGTGCAAGAGGAAGCACATTGACTCCCCTGAGTCTATCACCTCTGACACTGACTTAGAGGAATCTGAAGGTTCCCTCGATCCCACTCTGAGGATGTCTCCTTTGCTGACATCCTTGAGATCCTCAAACAGAGGGGGAACTGGCCAGCCCTTAACCGTTCGGAGGATGAGTCAGTGTATCTTGAGGCGTTTGGCTCTGACTTCTACCTCCTGGGTGTCCCCTTGACCCCTTATGGAAGTGGTGGCAAGGAAGGCTTGGACGGCTCTTGATTCAGTGGAACCCACCCCGAGGAGACCATCTAAATTTATTACTGCCTCTAGAGATAAAGATTTTTATCCAGAGGTGTCCCTGTTGATGCCATGGTGGTGGCTGCGGCCACTAAGAAGGAGTTAGCCGATCCTTCGGTTCCTGTCCATCCTCCTAATAAGGAATCTAGGACCATGGACAGGTACGGCAAGCGGATGTTCTCATCAGCGACCTTTTCAATGTGTTCGCTGAATTACTTATGCCACTTCACTGCCTCCAGAGAGATTTACTCAAGGATATGGGTGAACTGATAAAGGATCCTACAGCTGAGGGGTTCAAAGACACAATGAACTCCCAGTTGGCAACCCTGAATTCCATCGTTAACTCCTCCATGCGGCTGGTCTCATATGCTGCAGATGGGCGAGTAGAGCCGCAGGCACAGGTGTTGCCTTACGACGTCACGCCTGGATGCGGCTATGCAACTTTGCGGACCCTTTCAAGGCGTCCTTCACCAATTCTCCCTTTGATGGATCATCCTTGTTTGGTCCACAGGTGAAGGATACATTGACCAGGTGCGAGGTAGAAGGTAAGACTCTCTGCCGTAGGAGTCAGATGTCCTTCAAGAATGCAACTGCAGTCATAACATATGGGTTGTCCTGCCTCAGGCAGCCTTCGGTCGGTCGGATTCCAAAGTCTGTGTCCGACGTCGGCTGATGTCGCATTTCTCTCTGACGTCGAAGCGGCTAGAGTACATAAGCATCAGCCGACGCCATCTTCTTCAGTCTTCAGTCTTTCTTGCCGTGCGGTGCCCGAAGCAGAAGCAGTTCGCAAGTGCAAGTCGGTCAGCTCCTGTATTCTTCGAAACCGAAGTCATCAAAAAAGCTAAGTACCCCGTTGGGGACCTTTTCTTGCCTCAGCCGATGTCAGAAATTACTGAAAAAGTAAATAATTGCTTGTCTTGTGGTAAACAAATACCTCATAAGGATTTCCACTCTTACTGCCTCCCTTGCCTTGGCCCAGACCACGACGTCTCGGCCTGTGCCGCCTGTGCTCGCTTCAATAAGCGCACTCTCAGGCGCCAGGCGGAGTTCGCAGAAGACTTTTTCGGTGACAAATTTGATTATAAAATGCCGTCGGAAGAACCGACAACGCAGACTCCTAAGAAACGAAAAGACCAGGACAGACATCCTCGGCCCGCGTCTTCCACCGACACCACTCCAAAACTAACCGCGAGTGCCCCGGTTCCCTCTGAGGCGGTTATTCCACCGCTCCGAACCGAAGACACCGCATTACCAATACCTCCGATCCCGGAGGCCACTCCGACGCCAGTTATTGATTTTCCTCCGGATACCGAAACTGAGGAAATGCCCGAGACCATTGCTGTTGATAAGGTCACTCCTGCATGTGGAGCGGCTAGGCCTCCCATGTCCATGTCTATCAAGGCCTACACACGTGCTAAGGCAGCCAGAAAGTCCAAGCATTTTACTGCTAAAACCTTACCTCAGCCTACTCCTGAAACTCAAATCATGTCTATGGCCGCAGATTTAATTTCCCTGATCAGAGGTTCCCAGGCCCATCCTGAAAGACAATCCCAGCCTCCTCCTGACAAGAGGCCCAGGGTTGAACCCTCTGACCCTCTTCCTTCAGATGAAGATTCTGAGGGCTCTGTTCGCTCCGAAAGCCAGGAAGAGCCCTTCCAGACCTATGAGGATTCAGATGCAGAGGACTCCATTCCCTCAGCCTCCCCTCCTGAGGATATTTCTTTTGGGGAAGTTCTGCATTCCATTAGGGAGCATTTTAAGTGGCAGGGCCAGGAATATTCAGATTCCAGAAAGCGCCTTCGAACCTTCCTTAAAAAGCCCCAACACAGACCCTTAGCTATACCTCCTGTGCTTGATGTTTTGGATGATTTGTACTCTGACTCCAGTGTTACCCCTGATACTCTTCCTCCTGCTTCTGTCAAGCCTGACAGATACTATAGGGTCCCAGAAACCCATTCTCATTTCTTTAAGGCCCATGCTGTTGATTTAGAAACAATTTCCCAGGGGCCTAAAGGGGTTTCAGCCACCACCTCCAAAAACCCTTTGCCTTCTAACAGGGAAGCAAGGTCCTTAGAGAGATGGGGGAAGAAGGTTTACACCTCCACTACTTTATCTATGAGAGCTCTCAATTGTCTCTTTCACATGTTTCAATATCAGGATTTCCTGTTAGATGATTTACAGAAAACATTGGCCTCTCCTGAACCCTTAGATAGGAAGTCTTTGCAGGAGGCTGTGCATAATGCTCAACAGATTAGCAATCATTTTTTACAGTGTGGATATGATGCATTGGAGGCTTCATGTAGGGCAGCTATGACAGGGGCGGTCATTCGTAGACATGCATGGTTAAAAGAACAACCTTTACCAGATCATGTTAAGGCAAAACTTCTTGACGCACCCTTGGAAAAGAACAAGCTTTTTGGTGCTAATGCTAAAGATGTGTTAAAGTCCATTGAGGAAAAAGCCAAGTCAGTTCAAACAGTAAAAGATTTCCTCCAGGTTCAGCCGCCCAGATTCAGCAGGAACTGGCCTTCTAAAAACTGGTCCTTTCCTAATCCTGAAAGATTTCAAAGGGGCAAAAACAGGCGTGGCCGAGGAAGAGGACAATACAGAGGATCCTACAGGGGACGACAATGGCAACCAACAAACCAAAGGAGTGACACAGGGGTTTCTCCTGCCCCGCAGGGACAATCTCAATGACTTTCCTCTAGTTCCGCTAACCAAGGAGCAAACAGAAGCTCCTTTGGGCGGAAAGTTATCTCTGTTTTCAAAAAATTGGCACAAACTGACAAAAGACAAATGGATTTTGGACATTATAGACCACGGTTACAGGTTCCACTTTCATACCTTGCCAAGAAAACAAGGCATGCCAAACCTTCCTCAAAATCAGAGGGCAGAGGCTATCAAGCAAATTTCTCTGCTTGCGCAGATCAAAGCAATAGAAAAAGTTCCACAACAAGAACAAGGTCAGGGGTTTTATTCAAGACTGTTCCTTGTTCCAAGAAAAGAAACTCAATGGAGACCAATACTGGACTTGTCCGCTTTAAACACTTTTCTCATAGTACCAAAGTTCAAAATGCTGACTCTACAGCAACTCCTTCCCATGCTGGGCAAGGGGTCTTGGCTGATTACTCTGGACCTCAAGGAGGCATACCTGCATGTCCCTATCAGACACAGCTGCAGAAGATACCTCAGATTTCTTGCAGGGCCAGAGCATTATCAATTCTCAGCATTGCCATTTGGCTTATCTACTGCGCCCAGAGTATTCACGAAATGCCTGGCATCAGTAATTGCTCATTGCAGGCTCCAGGGGATTCAAATCTACCCGTACCTGGACGATTGCCTCATACAAGAGGACAACAAACTAACCTTGACAAAAAACTTGAATTATGTCATACACTTGCTACAGGCTCTGGGATACACAGTCAACTTTCAAAAGTCAAGACTTCAGCCATCCCAGCAAATAACCTTCTTAGGAGCCAAACTAGACACAGCCTCTCAAATGGCTTACCTGACAGAAGACAAGCAAAAGAAGTTAACCCATTACTTCAAAAGTTTAGCAAAGCTCACTCAGATGACTGCAAGGAGTTTCCTACAGGCCCTGGGTTACATGGCATCCTGCATTCTCCTGGTTCCACTAGCAAGACTACACATGAGAAAGCTTCAGTGGTACTTAAAAAGCTTATGGTCTCAACACAGCAACAATCTAGAAGCAACTATCCCACTCATTCCATGTCTTCAAAAGGAATTTCTATGGTGGGCCACAGCAAGCCAGTCAAACATAGGTATGTCATTCAAAAAAACCTCAGATAACACAGACCATGACCACAGACGCCTCAGACCTTGGATGGGGGGCGCACATGGAGGGCAGATGTATGCAAGGACAATGGTCTCCAAAGGAAACACATCTGCATATCAATCAAAAAGAAATGCTAGCAGTAATGCATGCCATCGAGGCCTTTGGGCAACAACTTCAACAAGGCCACCTATTAATACAGACAGACAACACCACAGTGATGTGGTACATAAACAAGCAGGGGGGCACTCATTCTTACCCCCTTTGCAGACTGACAATGAATCTTTGGGAAAAATCACTGGGTCTAAACATACAGTTACAATCCCAGTTTGTTCCAGGCAAAGACAATGTTCTGGCGGACAGTCTAAGCAGGAATTTCCTAGACCCCCACGAATGGAGGCTACATTCAGACATCTTCTTACGACTCACCTCGACATGGGGCAGGCCGGACGTAGACCTATTTGCCTCCCACCTCAATCATCACTTACAACAGTTCTGCTCAAGGACATATCATCCACAAGCATGGAAAATAGATGCCCTCTCATTCAACTGGAGCTCCCTGATAATTTATGCATTTCCACCTCTGCCACTGATGACCACAGTGTTATTAAAGGTCAAAGCAGACAAGCCGAAGGGGATCCTAATAGCTCCAGACTGGCCAAGACAACACTGGTACCCACTACTACGGAGAATATGCCACAACAAAACGTGGGCCCTTCCACAGTGGTCCCAACTTTTGACTCAACACAACTTCAGGACAGTTCATCCCAACATCCAGACACTACAGCTAACAGCTTGGGAAATCCCATAAATAACCTCGATTTGCCTCTCTCCAAGGAAGTTCAGCGGATACTAACAGAAGCCCGCAGACCATCCACCAGAAAGGCTTACTCAGCCAAATGGAAGAGATTCAGCATTTGGAATACCAACAAGGGTCATGATGCATCACTTTTGAGCATTCCTCTTATCCTGGAATACTTGGCAGATATGCTACATAAAGGACTCTCATATTCTTCCATAAAAATTCATGCTTCAGCTATTTCAGCTAGATACAACACTGACCCACCTGTGTTTTCACATCCTTTGTTAAGGCAATTTCTTAGAGGAATCAAGAATATAAAGCCCCCAAGAAAGGCACCAGTACCGGCTTGGGACCTCAATTTTGTCCTAGAAAAATTGACTCTACCTCCCTTGGAGCCAGCAGCTTCTGTGGATTTACAATTTCTTTCCTGGAAGACAGCTTTCCTGCTGGCCATTACCTCAGCAAAAAGGGTTTCGGAATTACAGGCCTTAATGGCAATACCACCGTTCATAACTTTTCACAGAGACAGGGTCTCCTTACGAACCAACCCTACCTTTCTGCCAAAAGTGGTATCTAGGGATGTTAAGTTGTCAATCTCGCCTTCATTCTTGCTTGATGGGTTCGGAGCCGATCCTCGGCTCCGACTCGGCACTTGCTAAGCTCGAGAGTCACTTTTACCAGCTTGAGGCAGCCCCATATCCCATGATGCAAGGTGGTAAGTACCCAGATCTCGTTTGCCGCTTCGCTGATGAGGTCCTCCTTTTACCAGCTCCTGGTAAGTGTTTATTATTACTAAGCTTTTAGCCCCCAATCAGAAAAATTTTCTATTTTCTTAAAATTCTATCTTTTATAGATAATTGTGAGGCTTTTTCTGACTAACTTTATTTTTCCTTCTTTACTTTTTTAGTCAGGCCTTAATTCATAGGTTCATAGGTTCATACTAGGCTATCTGCCCGAGGGCATTTACAAGCCTAGCCCATTGTTTTGTGGCTTACGCCACCCCTTTAGTATGGGGAATTATACCCATTATTTTGCTGTGCCTCTGTCGAGCAGTGACACTGAGGTAATCCCTGGGGTATATCTGCGATCTCCCATCCATTGGTCAAGATTTCTCTTGAACAAGGCCAGCGAGGTGCTCTGCCTCACATGTACCGGGATTTTGTTCCACAGCATAGGGAGTCTTTGGGTGATGAATCTATCCCTCCAGCACGTCCTATTAATAGCCGTGTCGAGGTTTAAGTCTCCGCCCTTGTGGCTCTGATGGATCTAGATTTTTGAGGTGAAGCATATTCATCAAATCTGGGTTTGACATGGCCTTGTATGTTAGGCAAAGGTCACCTCTGAGCAAGCGTGGCGACTGAATAGAGCTGGAGTTCTTTCAGTCGGGCAGCATAGGACAGATTTTTGAGACCCTTTATCCTTTTGGTGAGGAACTTTGTGGCCTCTCCAGCTGCTGCAAGTGTCGGGTCAGATACATTCAATGGGGCATTGTACTCAATCATTGGTCTGATGAGTGATGAGTAAAGGAGACTATGACCTCCTTGATCTAGATGAGAATCCTTCATGATAAGGTGGGCAATGTAGAAGGTCTTCCTAACTACTTTAGCTACATGGGTGTCGAATGACAGACTACTATCAACCTGGGTCCCCAGATCCCTGATAACTTCTTCTGTGCTCAGTGGATTGCCACCTATTTGGTAGCTAGGGGTAACCTTGTTTTTCCCGAAGCGTATGACTATGCATTTCTTGGCATTTAACTTTAGGCCGTGGCTCTGGCACCAGTTATCTGTTTCTGTGAGACCCTTCTGAAGGATATCTGTGTCAGATGTGTTTTCTACTATGGCGCCCAGTTTGCAGTCATCTGCAAACTTTGTCAGCCATAAGCCTCCTGTGTTTGCTTGTACTTGGGCAAAGTAGATGCCAAACAAGAGTGGGCCCAGGACTGAGCCCTGTGGGACACCACTTGTGACAGGCTTTGAGTCTGACATGGCGCCAGCAACTCTGACCCTGTGGGTTCTGTCACTCAGCCAGTTTGCAACCCATCTTGTGATGTATGGGTTAACATTTAAGCTGATGAGTTTTTCAATGATACCGAGTGGGGTATTGTATCAAGGCCTTAGCCAGATCGAGGTAGGCTGTATGGACTGCCTTTCCTCATCAATGGCTTTGGTGACTGTTTGAAAAAGTCAACCAAGTTTAAAAGGCATGATCTGCCTTTGACAAAGCCAAACTGGGTTGGATCCAAAGTCTGCAAATTCCCTATGTCTTTATTTATGAGGTCCATTATGATCCTCTCCATGGCTTTGCAGATAAGGCTTGTCAAGCTAATGGGCGGTAATTTCCAGGGTCGGTGGAGGCACCGCCTTTGTGAAGTGGGACCACAGTTGCAGTGCGCCACCCTGGGTGCGTATCCAGAGGTAAGACTTTGATTAAACAGCTGTCCTAGCTGTGGGTTTAATTCCTCATTGAGTTAAGTGGAGCACACAGCCGGGGACACCATCAGGTCCCATGGATGCTGTGTTTTGCTTTGGAGAGAGCAGTTCTCACTTGGGTGCTGGAGATGTTTGGGGGCTGCAATCGTTTGGTATAGATATCTCTCCTTTTGAGGGGAGAAGTTTGCACTGAACCTGTCAGCCAGTATGTTGGCAATGTCTGTAGGATCAGTAATCTTCACATCATTTTGAACTAGTTCTGAGCATATCTGGGAGTTTCCTCCCAGGTTTCTAACATAGCTAAAGAAGGCCTTATGATTGTCTTTTGAGTCTTTAGCTATTTTTCTCTCGAAATTTGCTTTGGATGATTTTATGAGAGCTCTTAGTTTTTTACTTATAGTGATCAAGGGTGTCTTACCTTTTAAGGATTTTGCTCTATCTTGTAGTAGCTTCCTCCTTTTGTTGTAGAGTTTGTTTATGGCTGGGGTCCACCAGACTGGACGCTTACCTTTCCCTCCCATCCCCCCTTCCCCCCTGTCAGGGTGTGTGTGTGAGAGTTTTTACTTCTCAATACTTTAACTTTAGTTTGTCTGGTTCGGGACTGTGTGTGTAGTGTTTGTTTGGAAAGCACTATGTCTAAAGAACAGAAGGTCTCAGGCTTCAAGAAGTGTGACTCGTGCTGTCAGAAGATGTCTCTGACAGATGGTCACACTTCTTGTATATACTGCCTGGGACCTCTCCACCTGCAGGACTCCTGTGCAATTTGTCACTCTTTTAGCCAGAGAGTCCTGCAGGAAAGGAGAAACAAGCTTATTTTAAGAGGACTTCTTAAACCGGAGGGCTCCCCGGCAAAATCGGCTCTGGGTAAGCCCTCTAAGACTACCAAGGCCCAGGCTTCTGTACCTAAGCCTTTGACTCCGACTCGAGTCGAGATCGCTCGGCTGGAGCCGATCTTAGCTTGAGAAATCATCGGCACCGATGGCTATCGGTGCCGATACTGTGAAGGTCACTTTGGTGTCGGCTCCAACTGGCTCCGACATCCATGTGGCTTGGGCTTCGGTGTCGGCGCCGACCGGCTCCGACACCATGATTTCTTTGCCTGTATCGGCTCCGGCCGGAGCCGATACATCTATACCTACACTCAGAGCCGAAAATTTATCGGCTCCGACTGGATCCATGGTTTCATCGGCTCCGATGGTTCCTTCGAGGAAGAGGTCCAGGTCTCCCTCTTTGGAACCGATACTGTCGGCTCCGGCCTCACCTCTTCTTTCGGAGCGGAGCCATCGGAGCCGATCATCTAGGTCTTCCAGGTTGTCAGACCATGATTTAGAGAGGGTGGTAAGCAGATTATTAAAATCACAGGCACTAGCCCAAATGCTTCATAGTCCGTCTCAACAGACGACTATTAGTCCACACCCTCTTCAAGTTCCTCCTTTGACTCTACCCCAGAGTTTGGAGCTGGAGTCTACGGGAATAGTTTCTGCTATGGCTGAGGGCCAGATACTCCCCCCTTCTGCGCCTTCAGCATCTACTCTTATCTCCTCCTCGAGACCTTCCTTGGAGGGATTCGGTGGCCGGGCTTCCTGGTCTGCTCCGGGGTGAGTGGCATCGGACCCTTGTCCGACCCCGCTCTTCCCCTTGGAGCTTCGGCCTTGGTGAGCTCGGCTCCGACATCTGCCTCGGAGCCTTCCCTTTCGGTGGGTCCGTGAGTATCAGTTTCTTCGGAACGGGTTCTCACGGATCTCCCTGGGAGGGGAGCCTTCGAGGTGATGAGGAGTGTGCTGGCCCCTGGGCTCAGTCAGCAGTCTATTCCTTTAGCTCCTCCCTCTACGGTGCCTGTTGATATCTCTTCCCGCTCTCTTGCTCCCCGACCGAGAGATCCACCGCCTCAGGTTTCCCCACTGGGAGGAACCCCCTCTTCCGAGGATTCTCCTGATCCGTCAGGAGATCCTCTGCGCAAGAGGACTTGTAAGAGGAAGCACCTGGACTCCCCTGAGTCTATTACTTCGGATACCGACTTAGATGAGTCGGAGGGATCCCCAAGACCCCCCTCTGCAGATGTCTCCTTTTCAGACATCCTAGAACTCCTGAAACAGAGGGGAAACTGGCCCTCCATTAATGAGACGGTATACCTAGAGGCGTTTGGTTCTCGACCCTCCACCTCCTGGGTATCTCCGCCTTTTGACCCCCTCATGTAGGTAATTGCTCGAAAGGCTTGGGCTTCTCCTGATTCCGTAGAGCCAGTTCCCAGGAGGCCTTCTAAATTTATTACAGCCCCTTCTGAACAGCAATTCCTTACAAAAGGTGTTCCTGTTGATGCCATGGTGGTGGCGGCTGCCACTAAAAAGGAACTTGCAGATCCTTCCGTACCGGTCCATCCTCCTAACAAGGATTCTAGGACCATGGACAGGTATGGTAAGCGGATGTTCTCCTCAGCGACCTTTGCCATGCGTTCGCTGAATTATTTGTGTCACTTCACCAGACTCCAAAGGGACATCCTTAAAGAACTAGGTGAAGTAGTACAGGATCCTGCAGCTCCGGGGGCACAAGACAAGATTGCTTCTCAGCTAGGAATCCATAATTCCATAACCAACTCCTCCATGCGGCTGATTTCGTATGCAGCAGATGGAGCGAGTAGAGCCGCAGGTACAGGAGTGGCTCTGAGACGTCAATCCTGGATGCGGCTCTGTAATTTTGCAGATCCCTTCAAGGCGTCCTTCACAAACTCTCCCTTTGATGGGTCAACTTTGTTTGGTCCTCAAGTGAAGGATACATTGACCAGGTGTGAGCAGGACGGCAAGACTCTTTCTGCCATAGGGGTCCGTTTTTCCACCCCTTCTAGACCTTACCCCAAGGGACAGAAGGGTGGAAAGATGTGGTTCCGCAAATCCCAAGGAGTCACGCCGGATACACGTGGTCAGTTTACCCCTAGAGGCAGAGGGGGTAATAATAATAGACGCCGCCCTAGAGGCAGGGGGGGGTCCACAAAACCAGGGAAGCAGAGAGCCTCTCTCTGACAAGCCCTTCCAGCATCCCTGAGGTGTTGCCCGACTGTCCATCCTTGGAGGCAGTCAGGGGAAGATTATCGCTGTACCCACAAGCCTGGCATTCCCTATCACAAGACAGATGGGTACAGTCGATCATATCCGAGGGTTACAGAATTCCTTTCGAGGAAAGTCCTTTACTCACAAAATTCCCTTCCAGATGTGTCACCCGGTCTAAGGAAATCGCAGTTAGAAGTATCAAAGCTTCTACACAAAGGGCCATTCAGCCAGTTACAACAGACCATTCAGAGCCGGAATCTACTCAAGGTTCTTTTTGGTCCCCAAAAGACGGGAGATTGGAGACCAATATTGGACCTCAGCAGACTCAACAAGTCTGTGAAAAAGACGAGATTTTGAATGGTCACACTTCAATCAATTTTGCCCTTCCTGGGCAAAGACAACTGGATGTGCTCAATAGACCTTCAGGATGCCTACTATCACATAAAAATTCACAGACGCTCCAGAAGGTTTCTCCGCTTTCGGCTGGGGTCCAGTCGTTTTCAATTCAGAGCCCTGCCCTTTGGTCTCACTACAGCCCCCAGAGTGTCCACCAAATGTATGGCAGTGGTCACGGCTCACCTGAGACGTCTAGGATTCCAGGTGTTTCCGTATCTCGACGACTGGCTCCTTTCAGCCACCACCAGGCATCAACTTCTCCAAGCCAGGGATTACACCCTAAATCTCTGCACTGCACTCAGTTAGGAATTTCGATCAACTACGAAAAATCCTCCTTGTCGCCCTGCCAGTCTATTACTTTCATAGGTGCAAATTTAGACACTGTTTGGATGTCAGCAACCCTCACAGACCAAAGAATCTCAGATATCCAAAGTCACGTGCGGATCATTCTTGCCAGCAAAAAGGTGCAAGCCAAGACTGGTCCTGAAAGTGTTGGGCCTCATGGCAGCGGCCATTACTCTTCTTCCCTTGGCCCGCTTCTACATGCGTCTTCTTCAATGGATGTTGTTCACCCAGTGGTCTTACCAACAACTTCCCATGCGTCAGCAGATCCTGGTGACACAAGCTTGCAAAAACCACCTATCCTGGTGGATTTCTTCTCAACGACTTTCTTCCTTTGGGAACAATTGCAGTTCACATGGACAACATGTCTGTAGTATGGTATATCAACAAACAGGGCGGAACCAAGTCCTACCCCTTGTGTCGAGAAGCTCTCAGACTTTGGCAATGGGCGATCTCCTCTCATCGGTTTCTGGTAGCAACGCATATCCCTGGGAAAACCAACATTTTAGCGGACAGATTGAGCAGAGCTATTCTCATGCCTCACGAGTGGTCTCTCAAACAATCTATAGTGGAGGAGATTTTTCTAGAATGGGGCCGCCCATGTTGCGATCTTTTTGCTACTGCCCAAAACAGCAAATGCCCAGACTTCTTCTCTCTCTTCCCACTGTCAGGCCATCCCCCCAGAGACGCTCTTACCCAGGATTGGCCCCAGGGACTTCTTTATGCCTTTCCTCCCTTTCCTTTGATTCCACAAGTACTCCAGAAAGCCACCGTTTGAGAGCCAAAATGATTCTCATTGCCCCCTATTGGCCTCGACAAATTTGGTTTCCGTTCCTCCATCGTCACCTATTGGTGCAGCCGTGGCATCTGGACCCAGTGCCAGACCTTCTGATCCACCAATCGGGTCACCTGCATCGGTCCATTCCTTCTCTCAACGTCACAGCTTGGTTGCTCCACTTCCTTCCTTAGCCAGGCTTCCTATGATCTCTAACCCAGTTAGGGATATCATAGTCGCTTCCCTTAAATCCTCTACTAGAAGGATTTATACCAGCAAGTGGAAACGCTTTTCCTTTTGGGCAAAATCAAAGAATATAGATCCCTTTACTGCCCCTGTTCATGCAGTTTTGGATTTTTTAGCAGAAATCTTTCACTCGACTCTTCATCTTCCACGGTCAAAGTTCAGTTGGCTGCTATCTCGAACTTTCATGTCAGGTTTGCAGATCACAACATTATGTCCCACAGGCTTTGTAGAGCTTTTCTAAAAGGGATTTTTCTCCTTAAACCTCCTGTTAGGAGTCCTCCTCCTCAATGGGACCTAAATCTAGTGTTGACATCCTTAATTCTTCCTCCCTTCGAGCCAGCTGTTTCATGTTCACTGAAGTTTCTTTCATGGAAAACACTCTTCCTTGTCGCTATTAACTCGGCCAGGGGAGTGTCAGAACTTCATGCTCTTTCTGTTCGTCCCCCTTATTTGGTATTCCACAAGGACAGGGTATCCTTGAGAACTAATCCATCCTTTTTGCCTAAGGTGGCTTCGAAAACTAATTTGAACCAATTTATCGATCTCCCTGTATGTTTCCCTAATTACTCCAACAGATCGGAACAAAAATTACATTATCTTGATGTTCACCGCCAACTCAGATATTATTTGGACAGAACAAAACAATTAAGGAAATCCGATCAGCTCTTTCTTTCTTATGCTGTAAATAAGAAAGGCCTTCCTGTTTCCAAAGTGACCTTATCTAGATGGCTTTCTTCCACCATCTCCGAAATCTATCAACTCAGGGGCAAACAGCTGTGCTCAAAACCAAAAGCGCATTCCACCAGAAGTTTAGCCACTTCCACAGCCTTTCAGGCTAGACTCCCTTTAGACACTATTTGTGCAGCAGCCACTTGGGCCACTCCTCATACCTTTGTTTCTCATTACAAATTGGATTTGGCCTCCAGGGATAGAGCCAGCTTTGGTTCTCACGGTTCTCAAGAGTCTGTTCCATTGAGCCACCCAGGATAGAGGTGCTAGGACGCGGTCCCATCAAGCAAGAATGAAGGCGAGATTGACAACTTAACATTGAGAAGTTATGTACCTACCATAACGTTCCATGTTAGTTGTCTTCTCGCTAACTTCTTCGACCTCCCTCCTACCCCTTGCCTGGACAGACCTTGATCTCCCTTGTTTGGAAGATTGCTTCTATAGGCACCAGTTAGTTACCTGGTTCCCATTACAGCCCTTCCTTTAGGCTAATTGATTCTTTCCTCAGTGGAAAGTTTTTTGTGCTAGGTGTTTTCCTATAGGTACAAAGCGAGATCTGGGTACTTACCGCCTTGCATCATGGGATATGGGGCTGCCTCGAGCTGGTAAAAGTGACTCTCGAGCTTAGCAAGTGCTGAGTCGGAGCCGAGGATCGGCTCCGAACCCATCAAGCAAGAAAGAAGGCGAGAGAAGACAACTAACATGGAACATTATGGTAGGTACATAACTTCTCATTTCTTTAAATCAAGCAATTCACCTGCCTACTTTCTTTCCCAATCCTGAAAACAAAGGGGAAAGACTGTTACATACCTTGGACATACACAGACAACTTCGCTACTACCTAGACAGAACCAAGACCAGTAGGAAGTCTGATCAGCTTTTTGTAGCTTACGCCCCTGGAGTACAAGGAAAAGCAATTTCTAAACAGACAATTTCAAAATGGATTGGACATTGCATCAGATTCTGTTATTCCTTCCATGGAAAGAGTGTGCCAGCCAATATCAGACCACACTCCACCAGAGCTACAGCCACCTCTACAGCTTTTTTAAGAGGGGTGCCTGCAAAAGACATTCTAGAAGCTGCTACATGGAGCTCCGTGCATACATTTTCCAAACACTACAACCTCCCTTTATATTCCAGATCCAGAGCAGTCTTTGCTTCGGCAGTTCTGCAGGGATTGATAGCTACACCATCCCTTTCTTAGAGCATACCACCTCCCCCAGCTAAACTTTGGTATTCAACCCATATGTTATGACTGCATTTGCATTCTTGAAGGACATAGTACAGTTTTGTACCTACCATAAATGTAGATGTCCGATAGATATGCAACTGCAGTCGGGTTTTCCCTCCCTCCTTCCCCTCTATGCCTTGGGTCCACTCCTCTCCCTGTTATCCTTAGCTGGGGATATCTGTTATGGTGTATCTGTTTATTGCTTATTTGTTGTCTGGAAACCTATTTTTGTCTTCCAATTTGATTACAGCCTTCCTTGGAGGGCACCTGGCATCTGGGGCAAGAAACACTGAAGAAGATGGCGACGGCTGATGCTTATGTACTCCAGCCGCTCTGACGTCTGAGAGAAATGCGACATCAGCCGACGTCGGACCCAGACTTTGGAATCCGGCCGACCGAGGGCTGCCTGAGGCAGGACAACCCATATGATGTTCTTCATTCCACATTGCTGCAGTCCTAACCATTGGGTAGTCCGCTGTCCAGTCGGCCCGAATACCAAAGTATATGGCTGACGTCGGTCAAGGCGCATTAGACTGATGTCAGGACGTCAGGGTACTAATGCGCATGACCGACGTCATATCCTCAGTCTTTTTTGCCGCATGGTCCGATGCAGAAGCAGTTTTGCGAGTGCAGGTTGGCGTTCTGAAATTTTCTGAAGTCGGAGTTTCAGACCGAATCAAAGTTGGCTAAGTACCCGTTGGGAACATTTTGGTTTTTCTTGCCTCAGTATTTAACCGGATGTCAGAAAAAGTGAATAACTGTATTTCTTGTGGGAAACAGATACCTCATAGGGATTACCATACTTTGTGTATACCTTGTTTAGGGCCTGAGCACGACGTTGTTGGATGCCGCTCTTGTGCTAGATTTAACAAACGCACTATTAAGAGAAGGTTAGACTGTGCCAGGTTAGTGTTTGGGAAGCGTTGTAATTATATAATGCCGTCGTATGCTCCGACGCCGGCTTCCCAAAAAGCGCAAGGACAAAGCAGCAAAGCCTAGGGTTGAAGAACCGGCAGTCCCGGACGTCGGTTCTTTAGAAGGCTCAGTGGAGCCAGTGGTTTTGCCAGGAGTTTCGGTGGAGTCTCAGGCTGAGACTGTACTGCTACAGGATGTGCCCTCTCAGGAGATAGGCCAGGCTGAGGGGGCTTCTCAGGTAGCTGTTCTTCCCTCTCTTCCTAAGGTAGTTAGAGCCTCTCCTTCTGTTTCCAAGACTTCTTTGAGAGGTAGGCCAAGTTTAGCTTCTGTGGGGGCTTCTCCTAGCACTTCAGGTTCTGTGCCTAAGAAACATATGCTTAAAATGGCAGAGGATTTGATTACTATGATTAGAGGTTCTATGCCCCCTCCTGATAAGAGGCCTAGGGTGGAGCCTGAGTTTGAGAGTTTTGAACAGTGTTCAGAGGCTTCTGAGTCTTGACTGAAGACTTGCAGGAGTACCCTCATTATTCTGATTCTGATGTGGATGATTCCACTCCTTCAGCTTCTCCTCCTGAGGATTTTTCATTTCAGAGACTCTGCATTCCATGAGGGAGCATTTTAAATGGGAAGGCCAAGATTTCTCTGATTCCAGGAAGAGGCTTAGGGAATTCTTGTTTTGCCTCAGCATAGGCCCTTAGCTATACCTCCGGTGTTGAATGTGGTGGAAGATGTTTTTGCAGAGGCTTCCTGAACCCTGATTCTTTGCCTCCTGCCCCTGTTAAACCTGATAGGTACTATAGGGTGCCCGAAGCTCATAAGTATCTTTTTAAGAGTCCTAGGGCAGACCCAGAAATTGTTTCTCAGGGCCTAAAGGTGTTAAGGCCTCTGTTGTTAAAAATCCTGTTCCCTCTGATAAGGAGGCAAGGGCTTTGGATAGATGGGGAAAGAAAGTGTATACTTCTTCCACTTTAGCCATGAGGCGTTGAATTGTCAGTTTCACATGCTAAAATATCAAAATTATCTCCTTTCACAATTGAAATCTAAGGTAGATGCTCTGGCGGAAGGTATTGAGTGTAAAGAGTTGCTGGATTTAGTTCATGTGTCTGAACAAGTGGGTAAGCATTCTTTGCAATGTGGTTTTGATGCTGTGTAGGCCTCCTCGAGGGTGGCTGCCACTGGTTCTGTTCTTCGCAGGCACGCTTGGTTGAGGGATCAGAATTTAGCTGAGCATGTTAAGACAAGGATTTTGGATGCTCCTTTACAGTCTGATGTGTTGTTTGGTTCGCCTGTGGAAGCAGTTTTAAAGAAAATGGAGGACAAGGCTAAATCTATGCAGACTGTTAAAGATTTTTTGCAGGTGCAGCCTCCAAAGTTTAGCAGAAATTGGCCTACTAAGGGATGGACATATCCTGCTTATGATTCCCAGTCTAGGGGTAGGTTTAAACGTGGTAGGGGCAGAGCTCAAGGTTCTTTTAGGCCTAGAACAGGGAGTTCTCCTGCTCAGACTTCTGGTGAGGGCAGGGGTCAGTCCTTTCGTAAACAGACCCAATGACCTGCCTTTTCAGCTGCCAGTACATTCTCATCTGGCAGCTCCTTTGGGAGGAAGACTGTCTCTTTTCAAAGAAAATTGGGATTTAATTACTCAAGACAGATGGGTTTTGGATATCATTCACCACGGTTACAGGTTTTATTTCCATACCTTGCCCCTTTCAAAGGCATGCCAGACGTTCCTCCTCCACAAAGGAAAGAGGCTCACAAGCAAATTTCTCTGTTACTCCAAATAGGGGCCATTCAGCCAGTCCCTGTACCAGAAAGGGGCCTAGGATTTTATTCTCGCCTGTTCCTAGTACCAAAGAAGGGGAACACGTGGAGACCAATTTTGGATTTATCTATCCTCAACACTTATCTGGACATTCCCAAGTTCAAAATGTTGGCGTTACAACAGCTTTTACCTCTGCTGGGCAAAGATCACTGGATGGTAACTTTAGATCTCAAGGAAGCTTACCTTCATGTGCCTATAAGACTAAGTTGCAGAAAGTATCTGCGTTTTCGAGCTGGACATTCTCATTATCAGTTCTCTGCATTGCCCTTTGGCTTATCTACTGAGAGCAGAGTATTCACAAAGGTTCTGGCTCCAGTGATAGCTTACTTCAGGCTAAAAGGAATTCAAATCTATCCTTATTTGGACGACTGCCTGATTCTGGCTCAAGAAAAGGAAGACCTTCTACAGCATTTGGAATACGTCATAGCAGTGCTAAGATGCCTAGGGTATTCTGTGAACGAAATAAAGTCCAGTCTAGTACCCTCTCAAGACATGTGCTTTCTGGGTGTGAGACTGAATACAGCAGCCCAGATGGCCTTTTAACCCCGGACAAACAAAATAATCTTTCCAGTTACTTCCATCAACTATCTCTTCAGTCCGGGCTGACTGCAAGGACAGTCCTTCAAGCCTTAGGGTTCATGGCATCTTGTATTCTGGTGCTTCCCAATGCCAAACTGCATATGAGGAAGCTGCAATGGTATCTCAAAATGTATGGACACAGCACTGCCAGGATTTGGACACTGTCATTCAAATAATACCTTGCATTCAAAAAGAATTTTTGTGGTGGGCTCAGGAATGTCACCTAAACAAGGGACTCTCTGTGACCCGGCCAGAGGCGAGTCAGATTTTAACGACAGATGCCTCGGACAATGCTTGGGGAGCTCATCTAAATGGAAAGTGGATACAAGACAAGTGGCCTGCCAGACTACAGCATCTACATATCAACATGAAGGAGATGTTAGCAGTCCAGTTTGCATTAATGGCTTTCAAGGAGTTACTTCTTCCAGGGCAGGTGTTGATTCTAACAGACAACACAACTGTCATGTGGTACATCAACAAACAAGGGAGAACACATTCTTATCCTCTATGCAGGCAAGCAATGATTTTATGGGAAACTGCGCTCAGCTTGCAACTAACTCTTCCGGCAAGGTTTCTGCCGGGAGCACAGAACTCCTTAGCAGGTGTGTTAAGCAGACAAATCATGGCTCACCCAGAGTGGAAACTGGATCTTCATGTATTTCAGAAATTGACAGTGTCATGGGGAACTCCAGACATAGATCTGTTCGCTTCTCCACTAAACCACCAGCTGCCAAAGTTTTGCACAAAGGGGTTTCAACACACAGCTTGGAAAGTGGATGCTCTTTCTTTCAGTTGGAAAAATCTTCATGTGTATGCCTTTCCACCTCTGCCTCTTCTTCCAAAGGTGCTCCTAAAGGTCAGACAAGACAAGCCAAGGATGATTTTAATAGCTCCAGATTGGCCTCGGCAACACTGGTACCCACTATTAAGGAGTCTGGTGAGGAAGCCTCCATGGCCTTTACCTTTGATTCCACATCTGTTATCTCAGAAGGACGGTCACCTGCTCAATGTCAAGCTTCACTCTCTTCATCTAACAGCCTGGCATATTCTGTTTTAAAACACAACAGGTCTCAACTTCCTCAACAAGTTTTAAATGTGATTATGGAAGCCAGAAGACCTAGTACAAGGAAAGTGTACGCAGAAAAATGGAAGAGATTTTTATTTTGGAGTGCAGCAAAGAATTTGGAGATTTCTGAGCCTAATTTGAGTGTGGCTCTTCAATATCTTACTGAGTTATTGGACAAAGGTTTGTCCTTCTCTTCCATTAAGATTCATGCTGCAGCAATTTCAGCTTACTATGATTGTGACCCACCATTGTTTTCGCATCCTTTGTTCAAGCAGTTTCTTAGAGGGGCAAAGAATATAAGACCCCCACGTAGAGCTCCTACTCCTGCTTGGGATCTCAATTTTGTGTTGGAAAAACTTACTCTACAACCTTTTGAGCCTCGGCTACTGCTGAATTGAAATACTTGTCATGGAAGACTGCTTTTTTGTTGGCTATTACTTCTGCAAGAAGGGTTTCTGAGTTACAGGCCCTTATGGCAGTAGAGCCCTTTTTGATTTTTCATAAGGATAGGGTATCATTACGTACTAATCCTTCCTTTATGCCTAAGGTGGTTTCTAGTGTGGCTTTAAACCAAACTATTCATTTGCCTACTTTCTATGCAGATCCCCAAAATAAGGGGAAAAGATTTTGCACACTTTAGATGTACATAGGCAGTTGCGTTATTATTTAAACAGGACTAAGGATTTCAGGCAGTCTCAGCAGTTGTTTGTTTCTTTTGCTTTGAGTTCTCAAGGCAAGCCTGTGTCTAAGCAAACTATTTCTAAGTGGATTGGGTTTTGCATTTCATTTTGTTATTCCCATCATGGCAAGGAGATTCCAGCTGGGATTAGGCCTCATTCCACTAGGGCTACTGCCACTTCAACAGCATTTCTAAGGGGTGGCAACTAAGGATATTTTGGAGGCAGCTACTTGGAGTTCAGTGCATACTTTCTCTAAGCATTACCACCTTCCTCTCTACTCTAAATCTAGGGCTGGTTTTGCCACAGCTATTTTGCAAGGCATGTTGACAGCTCCTGCTTCCTTATGATTTGCCAGCCTCCCTTAACTCTGCTTTGGGATTCTACCCAATGGTTAGGACTGCAGCAATGTGGAATGAAGAACATAGTACAGTTTTGTACCTACCATAAATGTAGATGTTCGAGGATCCACATTGCTGCAGTCCAATTTCCCTCCTTCCCCTCTGTGTTTAGGGGTGGTGGTGTGGGTTAGGATATACTCTTGTACATTTGTATATATTGTATATATGTTTGGTGCAGGTTTTTTTGGTTTTTTGGTTTGGGCTTTGTCTTTTTAGGGTCTTCTGACATCTGAGGCAAGAAAAGACTGAGGATATGACGTCGGTCATGCGCATTAGTACCCTGACGTCCTGACATCAGTCTAATGCGCCTTGACCGGCGTCAGCCATATACTTTGGTATTCGGGCCGACTGGACAGCGGACTACCCAATGGTTAGGACTGCAGCAATGTGGATCCTCGAACATCTACATTTATGGTAGGTACAAAACTGTACTTTATGACTGCAGTTGCATATCTATCGGACATCTACATTTATGGTAGGTACAAAACTGTACTTTTTTCTACCCCTTCTAGACCCTATCCCAAAGGTCAGAGGGGAGGAAAGATGTGGTTCCTCAAACAATCCCAGGGAGTCTCATCTGACACACAAGGTCGATTCCCCTCTAGAGGCAGAGGGGGGAATAATAATAGACGCCGCCCTAGAGGCAGAGGAGGTCCACAAAACCAGGGTAGCAGAGAAATGTTCTCTGATAAACCCTTTCAGCATCCCTGAGGGGCTGCCTGGCTGTCCACCTTCGGAGGCAGTCGGGGGAAGGTTATCCCTGTACCCAAAAGCCTGGCTTTCCCTTACTCAAGACAAATGGGTACAGTCGATCATATCTGAGGGTTACAAAATTCCCTTTACTCACATCCCATCCCAACCCAAAAGATCCCTTCCAGACGTTCCACCCAGTCTAAGGGAACAAGCAGCATTAGAAATTTCAAAGCTGCTATCAAAAAGAGCTATCCAATCTGTCCCAGCAGACCAGCAAGGATCCGGAATCTACTCCAAATTCTTTTTGGTACCAAAAAAACAGGGGACTGGAGACCCATATTGGATCTCAGCTACTTAAACAAGTATATCAGGAAAACAAAATTCCGGATGGTCACGCTTCAGTCCATTCTACCCTTCTTGGGTCAGGACAATTGGATGTGCTCGATAGATCTTCAGGAAGCGTACTACCACATCAAGATGAACAGACGCTCCAGGAGATATCTCTGCTTCAGGCTGGGAGCCAGTCACTACCAGTTCAGGGCCCTGCCCTTTGGTCTCACTACAGCCCCCCGTGTGTTTACCAAATGCATGGCAGTGGTCGCGGCTCACTTGAGACATCAAGGATTCCAGGTGTTTCCATATTTAGACGACTGGCTCCTTACCGCCACCACCAGACATCAACTTCTTCTATCCAGGGACTTCACCATCCAATCTTGCCAAGCTCTAGGCATTTCGATAAATTTTGAAAAATCTGCCTTGTCGCCTTGCCAATCTATTACCTTTATAGGCACCACCTTAAACACACTCAATCTTTCAGCCAGACTCACAGAGCAGAGAGTGTCAGATATTCAAAAACAAGTTTCCCTTCTCTTACAATGCAACAAAGTCAAAGCCAGATTAGTTTTGAAGGTGTTAGGACTCATGGCAGCAGCTATTCCCCTTCTCCCCTTGGCTCGCTTTCACATGAGGATCCTCCAATGGATGCTGTTTACTCAATGGTCCTTTCAACAGCTCCCGATGTCCCATACCGTTTTGATCACTCAATCATGCAAGAATCAACTGTCTTGGTGGATCACATCACCTCAACTTCTCCGGAAGACCCTTCACTCTCCCCAGTCGCCACGTTGACAACAGGCGCCTCCTGATCGGGTGGGGGCATTATCAGGGCAGGACAGTCCAAGGCACGTGGCAACCTTTGAGTGCCACTTGCACATAAATGTCTTAGAGATGAGAGCAGTGCTTTTAGCGTTGCAAGCCCTTCACGACTCTCTTCCCACAGGGACTATTGCAATTCAAGCGGACAACATGTCCGTAGTGTGTACATCAACAAACAAGGCGGAACCAGATCATACCCTTTATGTCGAGAGGCACTCAGACTTTGGCAATGGGTGATCTCTTCTCAGCGTTTCTGATAGCAACGCACATTCCGGAAATCCAACGTTATTGCAGACAAATTGTGCAAGGCAATTCTCATGCCTCACGAGTGGTCTCTAAAGAAATCAGTTCTAGAAGAAGTATTCCTAAGATGGGGCCAGCCTTGCTGCGATCTTTTTGCTACTCCCCAAAACAGCAAGTGTCACGACTTCTTCACTCTCTTCCCGTTACCAGGCCATCCCACCAGAGACGCTCTAGTTCACGATTGGCCCCGGGGACTTCTGTATGCCTTTCCCCCTTTCCACTGATATCTCAACTAATTCAGAAAGCCATCGCCTTGAGAGTGACAATGATCCTCATTGCCCCTTACTGGCCTCGACAGATATGGTTTCCGTTTCTTCATCGTTACCTTTTGGAGCAGCCTTGGCATCTGGAACCAGTACCAGATCTGATAACCCACCATTCGGGTCAGCTGCACCAATCTCTGCTTTCTCTAAACCTCACAGCATGGTTTCTCCGATTCCAACCTTAGCCAGGCTTCCCTCAATATCTCGCTCGGTCCGAGATATCTTGATAGCCTCTCATAAATCTTCTACCCGGAAGATTTATAGTAGCAAATGGAACGCTTCTCCTTTTGGGCAACGTCAAAAAACATAGATCCCTTTACAGCACCTATCCAGTCTATTCTAGATTTTCTAGCAGAACTCTTTCATTTAGGATCATCTGCATCTACCATTAGAGTTCAATTGGCTGCCATATCTAATTTTCATGTTGGTGTCTCGGAGTCTAGCATCATGGCTCACAAACTCTGTAAAGCCTTTTTAAGGGGTGTATTTCTTCTCAAATCTCCAATCAAAGATCCCCCGCCTCAATGGGATTTGAACTTGGTTCTGGCATCCTTAATCCTTCCCACCTTTGAACCAGCAGCTTCATGTTCTCTGAAGTTGCTTTCTTGGAAAACACTTTTTCTAGTAGCTATAACTTCAGCGAGAAGGGTATCTGAACTCCATGCTCTGTGCAGTCGTCCTCCTTACTTAGTGTTTCACAAAGATAGGGTATCCCTCCGTACTAATCCATCCTTTTTGCCCAAAGTTTCCTCTCAAGTAAACCTAAACCAAATTATTAATCTCCCCGTCTTTTTCCCTAACTATTCAAACAGGTCGGAACAAAAGCTACATTTTTTGGATGTTCATCGCCAACTTAGATATTACTTAGATAGGACTAAACAATTCAGGAAATCTAATCAATTGTTTCTGTCATACGCAGAAGGAAAATTGGGCCTTCCTGTTACTAAAGTATCCCTCTCTAGATGGCTCACCTCTACAATTACCTTCATCTATGAGATCAGACATCAAAAACTACCTTCAAGACCGAGCTCATTCAACTAGGGCATTAGCTACATCCGTAGCTTTTCAGGATAGGCTGCCAATAGATTCCATTTGTGCAGCAGCCACCTGGGCTTCTCCTCATACATTCATTTCACATTACAAATTGGACATGGTTTCCAGAAGCCGTGCCAGTTTTGGTTCCACTGTTCTCAAGAGTCTGTTCCGATAGGCCACCCGGGATAAGGTGCTAGGGACGCGGTCCCATCCAGCAAGAATGAAGGCGAGATGGACAACTTAACATTAAGAAGTTATGTACCTACCATAACGTTCCATGTTAGTTGTCTTCTTCTCTCCTTCTTTCTTGCGTCCCACCCTCCTTCCCCCAAGCCTGAACAGACCGACAGGAATTCAGTTTGTGTTCTTCCTCTGGAAGTCATCATTCCCACACGTTCTTCCACCTCCTTTTATCCTTTCTTAGGTCTGCGATACTTTTCACGTAGGTTATGTTGAGGTGGGTTTCCCTACTCCATTCTATGGAGACTAGGGCTGCTTGGTATAGCTATTAAATGAGATCTGTGGAGTTACCACCTAGCATTGTGGGATATAGGGGAGCCTCGAGCCGGTGGAATTAGCTCTCGAGCTTTAGTATTGGCCGAGTCGGAGCCGAGGATCAGCTCTGAACCCATCCAGCAAGAAAGAAGGCGAGAAGAAGACAACTAACATGGAACGTTATGGTAGGTACATAACTTCTTATTTTTTATCTTGCCATGATTTACTACACCTCCCAAAGCTGCCTGCAGCAAAATAAGTCTGTCTGTCTGTCTGTGTCTTTCGGCTTTCCCGGTTAGGGGTCGCCACAGCGGAACTCTGGTCTGCTAATGTTTGGTAGTTGATTTTTATGTACCGAGTTACCAGCTCTGACGCACAACCTTCAGCGAAGGTATGCCCATTCACGCATGTCTCCACGCAGAAGACACTATAGCTGAGAATCGAACCAGACAGCATCTTACTCATTCCTAATTTTATTTTGTTTTTACTCCTCTGCCCTCATGGGGGCAGACATCATGATTCATTTGGAAATCTGGCTCTGTCCCATAATGTACAGACTTTGAGAACAAATAGCCCTACCATTTGTTGTCAGACTAGACTTTCATTCACTTAGAATGGAACACCTGAAAAAAAAACTGCCAAGTTTGAGAGTCTGCAGCTCATGTGTCATTGACTGGTATGCGGTGAGTTTTACAAATGTTGTTCCTACTGATGTACTACACATTCTCTGAAAGAAACTTGCAAAAGTGTCAACAAATTACTGAGATAAAAAGACTCTTCACAAGGAGCAGTTTTGCAAGTTTCACTTTCTGGCCAGGATACTCCTCCCATCTCCCCTCCTTCAGTGGGCTACAGTCTCACATTTCCGCTTTGATAGATTCAATTATTTAGTCAGCTTTGCATGACAATAGACATCAAAAAATAGCCTGGTGTGACACTAAAGCTGTTCCCTTGTATGTCTCTTCACTTCTGAATAGCATTTCCCAGGAATAAAAAAAAAAAAAGCAAACGCATCAGTCCAGAGTTTAGACCAGTCTATCCATTTTTAAAATGTGCACAGTGGTGGTGGTGCTGCGGTAGCATTGTCGCCTCACAGTAAGACGCTGTAGGGTTCGATTCTCAGCTAGAGCGTCTTCTGCGTGGAGACATGCATGAATGGGCGTACCTTCGTTGAAGGTTGTGTGTCAGGGCTGGCAACTCAGCACGTAACAATCAACTGCCAATCATTAGCGGACCGGAGTTCCGCTGTGGCGACCCCTAACCGGGAAAAGCCGAAAGGCACAACAACAACAACAGTAAAATATTCAACTTGTAATGCATTTTGGCTGCTGACATGGTTATCTTTACATAGTTATTCTCTTGTAGTATAACCTGAACTTATGGTATTTAATGATATATTTTACAACAGTTCTCAGTTTCTTAACAATGACCTCCCAAGCCTCTGATGTGACCTAGTACTTTTTCTTACTATTGCTTTATATAGTTTGTCTTGGTTGTACACTTGTAGCATGTTTCTCATCCTCTCAGCAGCAGACTCCTGGAGAAAACTTCCAAAGCAGATACTTATATTGAAAGAGTTTTAGCAGATGTAGCAGTGATACCACACTCCAAAACAATGCACTCAAACATAGTACTGACAAACACAGGGGAATCTACATGTCTGAATCAAGCAGCGATGAAACTGCAGCACAATTTTACTCTTAATCTCTGCATTTCATAATGCATAACATTCGCACCACACTTACAGAGGCAGACCTCCACCTTCCACAAACACAGCTACCCACACCCACACAACTGCTACAGTCCGGTTTCTCCCTACAGTTATTGAAAGCCAAGAATAACACTTTTTAATAAGGATACCTACCAGACAAGTCTGCATAGCACACTTGGTCTACCTGCATCATTGCAGCTCGCCCCCCCCCCCCCCCCCCCCAGCAACTGCAACATTGCCAGATAAAACCACTGCTATGGTCCAGCTTTTCCCTACAATTATTGCAAGCCAAGAATAACACTTTTTAATAAGGATAACTACCAGACAAGTCTGCACAGGTGACTGGATATTTACAGTTCTTGTTATTAGCAGATGTAGTCCTTAACAGTTATGTTTTAAACGTTGTGACTGGTTATTTACATTTCCTTTTACAGCACATTTGTTACTTTTACTAGTTATTTTTTAAACATCGTTTTGGCCGGCGTGCACACCTGCAAGGGCTCCCCCCCAGGCAACTATAGCTTTGTCTATTGCCATTGGGTGGCATAACTTAACAATATACTTGTTGTATCTTGTCCCAAATAGATCTGCCTCCACACTGAATACTTGTAAAGTAAGGCAAGTACCATTTACTTAGTGTATTTTGTCCCCCAGACAGATTTACCTTCCTGTGTATTACACCAAGGCCATAAAGTAGTGTTTCTGCAACTAACTGCTTACACTCCTAATTTCCTCCTTCTACCTCTTCCTTGCTTACACTTACATTACAGCTCCAAGGCTTCCACTTCTTATGCTGACTGCTTTTCTTTGCAGTCTTCTGTGAGGGGGCGGGCCTGATCTCTACCTGCTTTTTCTGGTTATACCTTCCCCCATTTTGTATCTTCCTCCTCTAACTCCCTCCTCCCCCCTGCACATTAACTAGTCTGTATTAGTGGGTCTCCCTGAGTGGCACCATTTTGAAAGTTATCTTTTGTTCTGCTTGTGACTACGTCAGTATAAGTAAATTAAACTAGTACAATACAGCCAAACAGACACATTTGGTGTAAACAGAAACAAGTGGAAAGATACATTTGGTGTACAAAGAAAAGAAATAAGTAAGCCCAGGGATATAACTGGAGTTAATTTTAGCCCAGCTGCACTTGGGCTCACTCTACTCCCCTCCCGGCTTCCTATTCCCACCCCCACTAGTGCTACATTTCAACTGAACTTAGCCACTGCCGTCATGCTAACCACCAATCACTGAGTCTGCCCCATCCCTGTACCCATTTCCTTCTCTTCCACTATTCCACATCCTGTAAAGCGCAGTCTTCCATCTAACTACCTTACAATCACAAACACCTCTCATCATCCACCACACCCACCCCATCAAAAGCAGATCTCGCACTCATAACCAAACAAAACCAAACAATGCCCAAACTACTCAAACCCACATACATACACATCTTACTATTGCTCCTAGGTGTATCCACCCTCCCACTGCTAACTTCTATCACCAACCACCAAAAACAACTTAATTTTATCCACATACCAAGAAAAACTACTTCCACTAACATTATTACAACACACCGTTTTACTCAACTAGTCCGATATCACTACCAAACCTTTTTTATTCACCACTATGCACACAGGTTACAGCCATCACACTACCAGTCCTAAACAACTATAAAGAACTTTAAGACCCTAAACAAACTACTCAAACTCTATTTTTATCTCAGAACCCAACTCATTATCTGCGGTGCTATACACCCAAACACAGGCCCACAAAAAATAGGAGCCCCAACCCTCAACCTGAATGATACCTTGCTCCATCGAGACAAATCCACGCTCCTCATTTTAAATTAAAATGTCAGAAGTATACTAAACAAGGTCCACGACCTTCATGCACTACTCTCCTTTTATCAACCTGAGATAGTCATACTAACAGAGACTTGGCTTAAACTAGGCAACCACAACAATGAAATCACTCCACCAGGTTACTGTATAATTTGTAGTGACAGAATAGGTAAAAAAAGGGGGGGGGGTGTTGCTATAGTGTATGAATCTGACCTCATCCTTGAGAAAGTAGACATAACAACCCCAGACCTCATAAAGTTGAACTCACTCTAACAAAACTAAAACTTAATGATAGTAAACACATCAACATAGGATGCTACATCCCCCCCATGCAATAATATCCCCATTACAGAAAATCTCCTAGAATGGATATCTAGCTCCCTCCCCCAGGAAAGCATAGTATTAGGAGACCTTAGTACTGACTGGCAAAACTGTTCTAGTCATAATCCACTCTCCCGTATTAACCTACATGGCCTAACCCAACTCATCACTTCCCCCCACAAGAACACACAAGAGAAACATACACCAATCCACTCTAGATTGGATACTCGTATACCATCCATCACTGATATCCCTAGCAGGGTGTCTACCAGACACTGTGAGTGACCACCAAGCCACATTCTTACTCAGATCAAAATCACCACAACTGACCCAAATATCTACTCACCTAATTAGAAACAAAAAAACACTTTAACCGCTCCAACTTTATAAATGACCTAAAAATGTGCAACTGGACCCCTCCCCTAAAAACCTACCTCTTGATGAAGCTGTACTATATTTCAATACTACCTTCTTAAACACCCTTAATCAGCACGCCCCCTCCAGAACAACAAGAATTAAAACTAAATATGCCCCCTGGTTAACCCCAGACATAAAATCCTTCCACAAAAAAAGAAACAAGGCCTGAACCAACTACCTCAGCAGTAAACCCCAATTGAATAAACAAATATACGTTGAACTACTAACAAAGCCAAAAAACTCACCAAAACAGACAAAACATCTTACTACCAAAAGTTACATAATAAGCACAGGAACAACCCACAAAAATTCTGGGCAGCAATTAACTTGATTCTACAACCAGGTAAAACAACCCCCCCAAAAATAGATAACCAAGAAGACATCCTCACTCAATTTAATAAAGTAACCTAATGATGCACAGCATGTGACTGGATACATTGTATGATGAGCTGGTATTTAAACACCAAGTGTTTTCAGTTGTTTATTAGATCTGAAGAAGCTACATGCGAAAGCACTTATCTATCTCTGCACCAGCTTTGCTTTATTTTTATTTCGTTCATTAAATTGTTTAGCTTATCCCTGCCGTGGACTGCTGGCATGCTTTTATACAGTTTAATAAATACTTTACAGAAACCATCCAGACCCTTGCAAACAACCAACCCTATGACAATATCCCCACACCTGCAAATCCACCCCACCCCAAATTAACAATTGCCCCAAGTTCAGCTTCCACCCAGAACCAACCAAATCCATTGAAAAACGACTCCGCAAGCTCAAACCAATGTCTCTAGCCGCAGGTAAATTACCCGCTGAATACCTCCACCTGGCTTTAGAAGCCATATCCTTTCCTGTCTCCATCCTAATTAACAGATCCATCTCCGAGTGTATAGTACACAAGCTATGGAAAATATCACATATCATCCCTCTAGATGAAAGGGGAACCTCCCTGGAACTCATTAACTACTGCCTTATAGCCATACTTCCCCTTTTATCTAAAATTTTAGAGAGGGTAATACACAAGCAACTAATGAAATATCTCCAAGAAAATAATCTAATAGCAACACAACAATATGGCTTTAAACCCTTCCATAGCACCTCCACCGCACTAGCAGAATTCACCAACATTGTCAATACTCACAGAAACAATGGACTCCTTGTATCTGCCACCTCCCTTGACTTGTCCAAAGCATTCGATATGGTTAACCACAAAAAACTCCTTCTTTCACTAGCAACTCTAAACCTTACCACCCCTGCCATCTCCTGGTTCAAAAACTACACAGAGGGAAGGAATCAAGCTGTTATGTGGCAAAATTAACTCTCCCCCTCCCTACCAGTCTCCCTAGGAGTATCCCAAGGCACCATCCTGGGGCCACTTCTTTTTACCCTCTTCACCAATCAGCTCCCAAACAGTATTCCTAAAGCCTCAATAGTGCAATATGCAGATGAGACCACCATAATATGTGCAGCCAAATCAATTGACATCCTTCACTCCCTAACTCAAGAATGCTTTTCCCTAGCAGAAACTTGGATTACAAACCAAAGGCTCATTCTGAACCCAAGTAAAACAAAGCTAGTACTCTTTAGCTCCCACAGAGCCACACCTCCCACTGATTCTTTCTTTATCTCCTCCTTTAACAAGACCACAATCACCCCCACAAATCATAACAAACTATTAGGGGCTGAAATAGATAATCAGCTTAGATTTGACCTACATATTTCTATAACCATAAAACAAGTACATAAAAGACTTGGCCTACTGTGTCGCAATAAAAAATTCCTCACTGACCACTCCAAAACTACAATAGCGAGGACTCACCTACTGTCCACCCTACTTTATGCCTCCCTCATGCTTACAAATCTCCGTAAATCTGACCTAAACAAATTTGATAATTGTTATACTAACATAGCCAAATTCGCTACAACCTCTCCCATCAGAACACATCACTGTGAATGCCTAAAAAACTCAATTGGCTAGAACTACCACTACTACTACTACAACTCAATCAACTATCACTAGCCCACAAAATAATACAGAACTCTGAAAACACCCCAGCCCTACAAAATCTTTTGCAACCCTATACAACCGCCAGGCCCCTGAGGTCTAGCACACAAAACCTCATCAAAGTAGCCAGATATAACAATGAAGATGGTAAGTCTGTCTACAGCCACTATATAACAAAAACCTGGAACTCCCTTCCTGCCCACATAACTGACAACAAATCCCCATCACAGTTCAAAAAACTTGTTAAAACTCACTTTTTGAATAATCGACTGTGCTCCTGTACCCCCCCCCCCCCGGCTGATGTCTCATTAGAACACTTTACCTAACTTAAGTAACTCTGCTAAGTCAACCATAGTACAGTGCCCACTTAAGACTGTTAATCTACTGCTCATCCCATCTCTCCAGGAGTTAGGGAAAACTACCCCAGCAATATTGAGCTCTCCATAAGCAACTAAAACCAGGAGAAAACATATTGTAAATCAATTTGGTATCCTTCTCAACTAAAACCAGGTGAAGACATATAGTGAATCAATTTGTTATCCTTCTCAACTATAGCGAGCATCATCTGCTCTTTCGGAGCCTTATTCTACGTCTCTCTGCTTTTACTCTGTTAGTATATCTATCACAGGAATCCTAAACTTAGGAATATCTTCTAAAATTTAATATTATATTGAAGAGAATGAATGTATCCTATCTGTTAGTTAATATGTATGTCAAAGTCTCTTCTATGGAAATTGTATGTCAAAAGTCTGTCCTTAAAACTATGTTTTGTAAAAAATTGTTCTCTTGGAGCTTTTCTCCCTGGGCCTCCACTGAAAATGGACTTGTAATCCAGTTGGACTCTCCTGGTCAACACATGTAAAATAAAATAATTAAATAAACATACCAGTCAAATGTAAGGCTTTTCCCACCTCTCTGCAAAACACTGCTGTAATGGCTTTGGCAAACAAATGAAAATGATTGATGGGTGTTGGTTCAAGACTCCCATCCATATCTCTCAACAGTGCAGACTTTTGCGGAAAGTCCAGATTTTTTGTCTGTTTTTCATAAAATTGCAGTTTTCTGTCAAATCACTGGCAAATCATTGAACAATGAAGTCAGAAAACTGACAGGCATTTGATTTTCAGACTTCACATCCTTAAGAAATTTCACTCTAATGCAAAACCTGTTTATCAACTTTCCCACTCACCAGACTGAACAAGGAAAAGATCACAGTTAGCTGCCTGTCAGGCGCTAGAATCCGCCACATAACACAAGCACTCAGGTCACTCCACAGCAAGTACAAGTATGACTCAGTCATTGTCCATGCCGGTGTGAACGACCTGAGACGTACCTCCCTGGACTACATGAAAAGAGACATAGAGGAGCTCTCAGATTATGTAGCCCAGGCCGGTATGACCCTGACCCTGAGCAGTATCCTACCCTCACCAAGAATGATGCCACAATACAGAGACAAAATGATCAGCTTTAATAATTGGCTTAATTACTGGTGTCATTCTAAGGGGATCAATGTCTGTCTGCCTGGGATGACATGCTTGACAAGCCACGCTGCTTGAGGGCGGCTTGCACCTGTCACCCTGGGCTTCGGATATTGGCAAGGCTCTTGCCACCCCATAGTGCCTTTTTAGGCAAGGCTCAAATGATAAACCTACCGCCCTAGAAAACAAAATGGAGAAAAACTAAGGGTAATACTGCTCAATGCCAGAAGTCTAAACCTCAAGATGCACGCCCTCGAAGCCCTCCTCAGTATGGAGAACATCGGCGTTTGTGCTGTGACTGAAACCTGGTTCAAGGCTCCTGAGAGCACCCCAGCACTATCAGGGTATACCTCATATCATGCGTTCGGCCCCAAAATCCGGACCCGAACTACAAAAGGAGGAGTATCCATATTCATAAGGATACCCACACCTCCAGGTTAGTGGCATACGAAGCATCGGAGACCATCCAGGTGCAATTAACCATAGGTAAAACTGCCCTACAGTTTGTAACATGCTACAGACCACCTTCTCAAACTCAGGAAACCCACACAGCCTTCCTGAAGACACTGGAAGTATAAATGCCTCTCCAAACACCATCATATTGGGTGACTTCAACTACCCAAACATAGACTGGGAACATTACTCAAGCCCCAACACCCTAGCCCAAAGGTTCCTTGAGTTCATAAACTCAAATGCTATGGAACAACAAGTCACCATTCCCACAAGAGGAGAAAATATACTAGACCTGATCATCACAAACATGGGGACAAAATGCTCCACACGGAAGTATATCCCTCATTGGTGAGATCAGACCATAAATTAATCTCACTGGAGATCCACATCCGCCCCCACCCCAGCAAAAAAAAGACCACAGTGAAGAACTTCTCAAAGCAAACTTCACACTTCTTAAGACTGGAGTGGTATCCTTCAAGGCCCCCGAGCCAGTGGAAACCACAACCCACGCTGCTGAAACCCTTACAAATGCCTTCTGCGAGCACCTCCAGGAATGTATGGATCAAGCAATCCCTAATAAAATCAAGACCTTTTCCACCAAAGGCAGGCGCCCGGTCTGGTGGACTCCAGCCATAAACAAACTCTACAACAAGAGGAGAAAGCTACTACATGACAGAGCAAAATCCCTAAATGGGAAGGCATCTCTGATCAATACTAGCAAAAAACTACGATCACTCATAAAATCATCCAAAGCCAACTTTGAGAGAAAAATCGCTAATGACACAAAAGACAATCATAAAGCCTTCTTTAGCTATGTTAGAAACCTGGGCGGAAACTCCCAGATATGCTCAGAATTAGTCCAAAATGATAAAAAATCACTGAACCCACAGACATTGCCAACATACTGGCAGACAGGTTCAGTGCAAATTCTCCCTCCTCCCCCAAAGGAGAAAAATCTAACTCACCAGAGACTAGCCCCCCAAACAACTCAGATGACCAGGTGAGAGCTGCTCTCTCTAAAGCAAAAACACAGCATGAATGGGACGGACGGTGTCCCCGGCTGTGTGCTACAGAGAACTCAATGAAGAACTAAACCCACACATAAGGCTGCTGTTTAATCTTAGCCTTACTACAGGATCACGTACCCAAAGAATGGCGTGCAACTGTGGTCCCACTCCACAAAGGCGGTGCTTCTCACGGACCCTGGAAATTACGCCCCATAAGCTTGAGCCTTGTCTGCAAAGCTATGGAGAGGATCATAATGGAACTCATAAATAAAGACATTGGGG